>NW_027449985.1:12500-20000 GCF_964194025.1 Convolutriloba macropyga
AACCGCAATCGGTAATTAAAATATTAAAATTTTCTATTTCTTTTATAATTTCTGACAGTTTTTGCACTCTTCCTTTATTTCTCTCTCTTGCACCATATACCACACAAACGATAAACACGAAAACAGATACATGCACCCACAAAATGGCGCGCACACAAATAAAACTCCGACAAAAAATTCCTTTTTTTAGTTTTCTGCTTGGAAACTGATTTTTACTCATGGTTCGCTTCTTTCATTTTTATGTTTGTTTTATCTGGAAAACTAGTTCTGAACTTTTTCAGGCAAATATATGGGTAACTGTAGAATTGACACTAAAATTTGAAACGAATCGTTCTAAAAAATTTTGCTGAAAAATTTGTCATCATGAGCATGATGAGAATAATTTTTCCCGAGCATAATGGGCAAATTTCTTTTTAAAAACATCTCGCCCATACACTCACACACGCAGGGGCGCACTAACAAAAACATTAAAAAACCACGACACAAAAGAAAGATCTTTGTTTTTGGCATATGAACTTTACCCAAAATTCACTTTACCCATGCTGAAGGCTCTTTTCTAGTGGTAATTCAAACAAGTAGTTATAAGTTAATTTCAACTTTCGGTATTTTCACTTTTCGGATGAAAAATTTAGTAACTTTTATGTTATGTGAAAATGGAAAAAGAGCTTTTCACCTGTCAATGACACTATTGTTTTTATTGTTTTTATATATGAGGTGTTTTGCGATCTACAAACTTTTTAATGTGTCAATTGGCAGTATTGAAAAGACCAATTCAGAGAACATTTCCAAAATAAAGAGAAGTGAAGAATAAATTTTTTCTAATTTTCAACAAAAAATTATTAGTATTTGTGATAAATTTTCAACCTGGTGACAAAGAAAATCTCTATATTTCAGTACACTGGAGGAAGATAGTGATAAAAAAAATTTCACTCAAAAATGTGATCTAACATAAGGTATAAAAACAGAAAAGATACGGAAAGATAGATTTCCATCTCTACTTTTTAACTAATGAAGCTGGTTGGCTTGCTGCTCATTCCATTAAACCGGTTTTTCTTATGTATATCTACTTGGCTTTGAAATACTGAAATTCTTAGTTTTGATAGAATAAGGGGAATTGTGCCCAAAAAAATCTCTAGTTTTGGAAGAGAACAGTTTTCTGCTTTCAGTTTTATGTTTTGAAATCTGATTACTGCTATTTTGTGAGCTCATAATTGTCTCAAGTTTTCCATATTTCATATAATCTGTCCAATACAGAGAAATATTGGTTCATACAATAGTTTTGAAGTAGCAGGATAATGACAGACGGAGAAAAATCAATAAAAAATTTGAGGAAGAAATAACAGAAAGAATGTTTTTTTTTTCGGAGCTTTTGGTCAAATATTTGAAATCGTTAATTGTTTGGTTTGAAACTGTAAAAAAATAAACATGAAATTCAAAACATTTTTCAACATTTTTATGTGCAGAAAAACAACGATGAGCTGCATATCAGATAACTAGCAGGGCAAATTTTTACTTTTCTAAAAAGAATTACAAAACACCTACAAGAAACAAACTACTGACCAACGAAAATGCGGCATTAAACAACCTGCATTTGTATCAAAATGAACACAAATGACGAGACAGCTTTTTAGCACAAAAACTTCAATTTAAAAAGATCATTTGTTTAGTCTGATTTCCTTTATATTATACTTTGATCAGAATTTAAAAAGGTCAAATTTTCATACGAAAAAAATGGGAGATTCCAAAGAAATCGTTGCAAGAACAGGCATAAGTGAATGATTCAGAACAGGCAGAAAAAAATAATTCAGTGAAAATTAAAATCAGCGTTTAACGGAAACTTATATGAAATCCAGATTGAATTTCTTGCTCGCAGCAATGCTGTGCAAAGTACATCTCTAAGTTTTGCAAAACTGTGTTTTCCACTTACTGTTCCGATCATAGCGTTAACGGCTGGACTCAAATTCCTTAATCAGCCGCGGTATGAGGCCTCAACCTAATCCGTGGGGGTGACAGCACAAAATTTTTAAAATTGAACTCAAATTTAATTGAATAAAAAAATATACTTCAGCTCAAATATTAAATTATCACAAACAGTTGGTAGCCCCAAAGTCTAGAATGTAAGTTCCGACTTTGTAACTCTCCCTCAAGTAATCTGCCCTACGTTTTTCCAGCTTCGCTTTAAAGGATATCATTCAAACAAGCACAATTATACTTTTGTGAGCCAAAACTATACATCAGTTCTAATACAAAATTATCACAAACTGTCGATAGCCCTAAAGTCTGGAATATAAGTTTCGACTTTCGTTATGAAAGATATCATTCAAACAAGCAAGATCAGTACCGTAAAAATATAAAACAGTGAGAATTTTGATACTAACTTGGGTTTCGACGGCAACACATACTATTTTGGAAGAATGACTAATACCGCTAGCTTTGCAGTTGCATTAAACTGCTAGTGTTGTATGGCTGATCGCGGGGATTAGTTTTTTGCTCAGATCATTGGCCTCCTTGATGACTTTTTGAGTGTCCGTTTTTCTAAAAAAAAACGTTGTGCTTGCGCTCATCAATTGCACAAATATCTTGGGCTGTATTGTGTTTTGCGGAAATCCGGCTTGTGTAGCGCTGGTTTTTGAGCAAAACTATGCTGTGGTATGCTCTTTTATATTCTTTCACTATGAAACAGATGGACTTCTTATACCAGCATTTTTTGTATTTTTTGAAGACAGGGTAAAATGAAAGACGGCAGTTATCAAGCTGATTTCAATATGAATCAAAATTTGAAATGTTCTACAGTTCGACTCTTCTTCAGTTGCCTGTAAGTGCTCTATTGTGTTCAGATGCGCTAGTCAACTTGCTAGTGGTTACAGTTTTGCGTTTAGGTTTTGAGTAGTTAGCGTCATTATCCTGAAAATTGTGAGCCATTATATTACAGATTGAAAAGGGGGTGAAGTAACTGAGGCGTGAAAATCGTTCATTTACAACTCACTCCAGTTTTGATATCTTTTTATGGGGCTAATCAGAATTGAGACCTAATCAACCTCATTGTTAGGATTTTAAAATTGGCTTAAATCAATGTATGGGTTAAACTATAAGCGAATTAAATGATGTAGGTGTTAACAAATGGGGGTTAGATTATAGGGGGTTCAAAGAATAGACGCGAAAAAATGGGACACCATTTTCAAGAAGACTTAAGTGGTTTTCGCGCTGTGAGCGATTTACTCACAGAGAGCAACAGCGGCTTACAGTAAGCGGTTTTTGCGCTCTCGAAAATCATATCTTTAGAATTGAACAGGAAAAATTTTGGATGCTTAGTTCGTTAAATGTTTTTATTAAATGTGTTTTTATTAAACATATATCCATTTTTGCAATTCTATATATCAATAAGTGTAAAAAATATCACGTATAACGCAAATAAAGGTTATTTCATCCGCTATATGCTCAAAAATCTAATAAATTGCAAAACTCGTATGTTTACAAGAAGGGTCAGAAAACCAATGTGATTACCAATTATCCCGAAGACAGCCCTTTCCCTTTATCACTTTTTAGCTGAAAAGTTACAAAAAGAAAGTAATTGGAGTTTTTCGTGTTTCGGATAGAAGGAGTAATAATTTTGTTATAATCTTGGACTATCTGCTATCTTCTTCGGGTTCTGATGACAATTGAACATTTATTCTTTTTTGTTTTTTGTTCAAAATATGTGACAGTTTTAGCAATATCAGCTTGAAGTATGAGAAATAAATAAAAAAATAAGAAGCTTCAGTTTATAGATAGCATGTCTGTTTTAGATGGAGTGAAAACTGTACCGATGGCGGCGTTGCTACTCGTTTCGGTTCTCTTCAGTTGCAGAAATCTACTTACATTCTTCTAAACAGTGTCCTCGAAGTGACATCAACATTGGTGTTTGAACTGCCATCTTGAAAGCCAACTTTTAATCACAAATTGGAGAACACGGAACCTCGGATGATTGTGTGGCAAAAAAATGATCGCTTGTAAAAATCATACCGCCCTAGTTGAGAGGTCGGCTTATGAAAAGATAGTGCTTGATCGATATTGGGTATAAAAAGACAACGGTCGATCTTGTTTTGTCAGAAATAATTGTAGTTTTGAACTTGCAGGAATTAGGCTAGAGAAGTTACCTCTCCCAACTTTTTTGTCTTTTGGGTCGACCCCTCAACCTGGACGCACAAACTAGAAATCTCACCTTAGTGACCAGTTAGGTGAAAAATTAGTTAATCAGTTAATCGATTATCAGGGTAGATTTCGTATGCTACCACTAGGGCAAGTGCAAGCATGTTGGAACCGATCTTGCAAGTGAACGTATACAGCTAGGTTGCAAGTTGCAAGCAAAATTCTTGCCAAATTTTCTACTCGCTATAGTTAATTTAGGAGCGATTCATTAAGAGCTGAAAATTGTGAATATGGATATTAGTTAGTTAATATCAACAAAAAATTTTGTCATAGTATAGTGTGCCAATTAGAGTAATAGCACTAAGTAAAACGTTCGTGAGAAAAATATGATTCTATTCTGTGATAGGGCAGAATTTATGACAAAAGTTACAAGAAAATGAAAGACTGACTATTTTTTAACAGATAGCATGTAGAGATATTTTTGTAAATATTTGACTCGTGCAAAACATATTTGCCAAACATTTGAAATGTTTTGATAGATGTCACAATTTCTCATTTTTGTTTGTAATTGTACATATTGCACAAATAATTGCAAAAATTGTACACTTATTTTAGGAGATACTATATACACAATGGTATTTTATAATTTGACAGAAAAACACTTTATTGCGAATAAATTGAAAAAATCTCATATGTCAAATATCTATAGATATCTTTGTAAATAATAGTGCTGTATAAATCATTACAAAAATGTGAATTATAGAATTGTAATTCATTTAATCATTTTCTAATCTGTTTTGTTTTTCAAATCAAAACGGCCATTCAAATAAACTGAGAAAATCAGATTCTTTTTCTAGCAATTGAGAAATATTTACACTAATAAACAGTTTTTATTTTACTCTCGCTACGATAACAGCAGTTGCAGAACCCGGTAAAAATACCACGTTAACGCTCAATTATTACTGCAAAATCTGGTTTGTCATAGATTGCTCTTTTATCATCACTGTTAATCTATAAACAATATAGTAAAAGTTATGATAAAAGAGTGGCGATAAACAATAGTGATAATTTCTAATTCTAGTAACGTCAACAGTGTAATAAAGTTATACAAATGTGGTAATCACATCGAGAGTTGATTAAAAACATTACCAAAAGGATTTTATCGCCTTCGTGAATTTATTCAATTTATTTTGCAAAAAGCACAGTTGCGTCGATTACAGGAGTTGTGAAAAACGAGTACTTAATATACAAAACATATCGTGTTCAGAAACTACAGGTGTTGTCTAGGCAACAGTTACAGAACTAATTTTCATTTACGATGCCGAGTTGAGATGAGGCAAATCCAAGTTGAAAAGACGCCCGAGACTAAACAATTAGACATCAAATGTGGTTCTCTATTTGTTTCAGAAACCTATATGAATAGGCGAAACGCATTGACTTCTGATGGATTCATCTTTGGTACCTTTTCAGCAAAATATACCTAATGTAAAAAGTAAGTAGGCACCCCTTGTTTTATGAAGTAAAAATTCAATTTTTGTCGCAACTGTAATCCACCTTAGTAGTGATGTGTCTTTCTGGGCAAACTACGGGGGGCCCGAACCTAACGCCAAGTCAATTTCAGTACTGGGCAAGTCTAAATCCAAGTCTTATTTCATTACTGATTCAGAACCATGATCATGTCACTTTTTACACTTGGCAGTCTAAATCCAAGTCTGGGCTGAGACTTGGCAAGTCTAATCCAAGTCTGATTTTAGACTTGGCAAGTCTAATCCAAGTCTGATTTTAGACTTGGCAAGTCTAAATCCAAGTCTGATTTTAGACTTGGCAAGTCTAATCCAAGTCTGATTTTAGACTTGGCAAGTCTAATCCAAGTCTGATTTTAGACTTGGCAATTGAAAAAAAACGTCAAAAATAGCCGAAAAAAACGTCAAAAATAGCCGAAAAAACGTCCAAAATAGGTCTAAAAAACGTCAAAAATAGCCGAAAAAACGTCCAAAATAGGTCTAAAAAACGTCAAAAATAGCCGAAAAAAACGTCAGAAATGGCCGAAAAAACGTCCAAAATAGGTCTAAAAAACGTCAAAAATAGCCGAAAAAAACGTCAGAAATGGCCGAAAAAACCTCCAAAATAGGTCTAAAAAACGTCAAAAATAGCCGAAAAAAACGTCAGAAAAGGCCGAAAAAACGTCCAAAATAGGTCTAAAAAACGTCAAAAATAGCCGAAAAAAACGTCAGAAACGGCCGAAAAAACGTCCAAAATAGGTCTAAAAAACGTCAAAAATAGCCGAAAAAAACGTCAGAAATGGCCGAAAAAACGTCCAAAATAGGTCTAAGAAACGTCAAAAATAGCCGAAAAAAACGTCAGAAATGGCCGAAAAAACGTCCAAAATAGGTCTAAAAAACGTCAAAAATAGCCGAAAAAAACGTCAGAAAAGGCCGAAAAAACGTCCAAAATAGGTCTAAAAAACGTCAAAAATAGCCGAAAAAAACGTCAGAAACGGCCGAAAAAACGTCCAAAATAGGTCTAAAAAACGTCAAAAATAGCCGAAAAAAACGTCAGAAATGGCCGAAAAAACGTCCAAAATAGGTCTAAAAAACGTCAAAAATAGCCGAAAAAAACGTCAGAAATGGCCGAAAAAACCTCCAAAATAGGTCTAAAAAACGTCAAAAATAGCCGAAAAAAACGTCAGAAAAGGCCGAAAAAACGTCCAAAATAGGTCTAAAAAACGTCAAAAATAGCCGAAAAAAACGTCAGAAACGGCCGAAAAAACGTCCAAAATAGGTCTAAAAAACGTCAAAAATAGCCGAAAAAAACGTCAGAAATGGCCGAAAAAACGTCCAAAATAGGTCTAAGAAACGTCAAAAATAGCCGAAAAAAACGTCAGAAATGGCCGAAAAAACGTCCAAAATAGGTCTAAAAAACGTCGAAAATAGCCGAAAAAAACGTTAGAAATGGCCGAAAAAACATCCAAAATAGGTCTAAAAAACGTCAAAAATAGCCGAAAAATCGCCTAAAATAGCCGGGGAAACGTCAAAAACGCCTCAACTTAGTCTAAAAGCTCAGAGAAAATCAGGGTCCGTCAACACTCAATTGGCCGCAAGCGACCAAAAAAATACAAAAACACCAATAAAAAATAAAGAAACATATGAGCATCGTATTTGAAAATAAAGGCATCAGCATTGATTTTTTTTCGCTTTTGACCCAAAACATGATAGTGTTAGTTCTTTAATACCAAATTGACTATGATTTAAGGTTTCTGGGGTCAAAACGAAAAAAAATCAAAGAAAACGAGAACACATCAAAGAAACATAAGAGCATCGTATTTGAAAATAAAGGCATCAGCATTGATTTTTTTTCGTTTTTGACCCAAAA
>NW_027449986.1:0-13634 GCF_964194025.1 Convolutriloba macropyga
CTATTAGGTAAGAAATGTGCTGAATTCATTATGAAACTTATGCACCTTTGTCCAATTACCACTAGGTATAAGCATATCGTGACAAGTCTGAACGAGTTTTTCAGTCTCCATTACCCATTGCAGGTCACTCGGTGGGTCGCAATGCGTACCTGGAGGAAGAGGTGATTGGTCCTATAGCAGAGCTGTTTGATGATGGGAATGACGTGGTGAGGAAGTTTGCCCACCAGGCGATAGAGATGGTGGCTGAGGTGTCCTCGGGGGCACAAGGGGTGGTAGATGCCAATCTGGTGCCGACTTTGGTAGCAAAACTCAACGACGAAACTGACGAGATCAAGGTTCATCCTATTCCATTTTCCCGAACTGGCAAATAAATTATTTGCGTAACCAGCCAGTTACAGTTTGCAAGTCAGATATAATATATGCATTCTATTTCTCAATATTTTTATATCAAAACTAAGAGTTTCATATTCGGCTAAGCATAAAAATAACTTCTGAAGTAGGTCGGGTAGTCTTTCGGGTAGCACTATGATCGAACAATATTTTTGGTCGCACTACGGTATGATAAGAGGGCAAAGTCTCTGAAATGGTCTGATCAGAGTGGTCTAGGGTCGCGCACCTAAACCTGAGAATTAATGTTTCCTGCGAATGGTACAAGTTTAAGTTGCTGAAGCAGATTCTGTTTTATTCTTCAAAATTTTGTTTGAGATTTTCCGCAATTCAAAAGGAAATTTATTCCGTTTGTAGTTTGAAAATGGGGAGTGGGGGACCTTCATATTCAAGTTTTAACAAATATAAATCCTTATAGACTCTGATGTAATCAAGTTGGATGGAGTGGTCTGGATGGAGTATGTTATGTAAAGAGACAATAAATCTATTATATCTCCGAATATGGAAGATGGATGTTCTTCCCTGTTTACAGGAGAGCTTGTCAAAATAGAGTGCTTGGCAAAATTTGAATTTTCTGAGTTCGAGCAATTTCTAAGCGTCTGCAAGACAGCCTTTTATCAGTGGTCTGACTCTAGTCAGATTTTCTTTTTCTTTTTAACACACCATAAACCTGTCTAATATTCAGGAGAAGGAAAGAGCGTGCAGCTCAGCTGCGATCCAAATGGAAGACAAAATTTACTATACAGCGAGTATATAATGTATCATATAAAGTGTTTATATTAATATAAGTATTTTTTTGTAAATATTTATGTATACATATAAGTTCTTGGTTTCAGTTTTATGGAATATCCGAAGTATAGGAAAAAAGTAACACTTTATTTATCCATAAAATCAATGTCAAGAGATATACAAGGATATACAAGATAGGAATATCTTGTATATCCTGTATGACACTCCCCTGCCTGAATAATTCTTTCGCACGGAATTTCGTTAAGTGCGGCGATGTCTTGTCGATGTCCGATACGAACTCTTGTGGAGGGGAGCACGCATGAGTTGCGTAGATTGTAGATACAGTAGAACCTGATGTAAGTCAGCTGTTATGGGGGGCTTGGGCTTTTTACGGAATTATTGGTTAGCTCCACTACTACGATTTTTTGGTCTTGTAAATTTGCTATGCTGATTGGATCTTGGTTCACTTGGCTTGAGTCATTCGAGGCTTGTTCCGCATGGGGATGAATTGCGTTGTCCGCTGTGAAAGTAACTGATGCTTGAAATACTTGTGGAGTATCCAAATTCTCTTGTGTATGAGGAGTTGCGTCGTCAGATATACGACATTGAGGAGGGTCCTTAGGGGGTACTGTTTGGAAGGGCTGTTAGTTCAGCGAATTTTCTCCATTGCTTTATCTATTTTACGTGTAGATTTTGTGGACACGAACGGTTGTTCCTTTGTTGGTGGATTGCATGAGGGTATAGGTGGACTATCAGGTGGAGTGATCACAAAAGCGGCGGGATCACTACTTGTGATTATGGTGAACGGCGGTGTCATGGGTCAGTCAGCTGGGACCTTACGGACATCCGTTGCGTTTGAACTAGGTATGGATTCGGGCTCCATACGGAAAAATGAAGGGTTTTGAGGCGTTGACGGCAAGGGGGATTGACGCACTCAAACTATTCGATTTGGCGAGGGCTCCTTGTTTTGAATTTTCCCAAATAGTTTTGCTGCCGTTGGACGTTTGGGGGTAGTAGGCTTGACATCTTTAGGTTTTGACCTTTTTGTTGGCTTTTTCGGTGTCAATTTAAGGCTCGTTCTCCTCTTTGCTTGACGGTTGGGTCCGATATTAGATGGGGGGTTGGCGTTTTAGGCTTCGGCGGCTTTTTCTGTAAGGCTTGATTTTCTTTTGCCAACTTGACTAATGTATTGTGGTCACAGCAAGTATTCTGTGGGGAAGTTTGAATGCGAGGAGCTTTTGCCGTGCTCGATCATTGCTGAGTGGGTTTGACTAGTCCTTCAGCTTCTTCTCGGCAATTTTTTTGTTCCGACCCCCACTTTATTGGGGAGGGAGGGAGGAACTATATACTCAAATGGGTTTTTTTTGTTCAGTCAATTTTGGCCGATCGATATAACCATCATAGAGAGTTGTGAGTGGTATCATTAGAAAGCCAGTCCAGCGTAGAATAAGGAATTAAAAAGATTTTTTCATTTTTCGCTTTTTATAGGGAGTTATCGAGGTTTAAAGTTTTGTGAACAATTGCTGTATTTATTCACATTTTCAGTATTTTTGACCAAATTTTTGTCAATTTTGCTTAAAAAAATGTAAAAATTGTTAACTGCACTGCTTTTTATTTCATCTCTAAAGATAAAAGAGGGTTAATGAGTTGTTCGATCCGAGTTTTTTTGGCTAGATTTCATGCTAAATTTTTCACAAATCAGACTTTTTTCGAGAAAAATTGGACCACAATTGCTTTTTTTTTAGCCCACTTGCTTTAAATTTACTGGAAGTAGACACCTTAAAACTGCGGTAAAGACCTTCTTAAGCTCAGAAAGGAGCTTGTTGTAATCCCGCTGGCTTAATGATCTTCGGGATCATAATTTTGCAAGTTTTTTGCAAATTTAAACTCGATAATTACAAAAAAAGCATTTTTTATTTTTTGACAAACTAAAAATTTTGTTGAAAAATTGATCTATTTCGCAATCATTTGAACAACTGAATGTTTTGTTAGACGCAAAGCAATATCTGGGCTGATCTTGATCTCGCCGTGGATCCTTACGATAAAAAATTTTTTAGATTGAAATGGGGCGCGACCTTTTTTTCAACGAATTTCCGCTATGTAAATGTTTTTATGTAAATTACTGACAAGAAACTCAATTCAGGGCTATATCAATGACAGATACTGTTTACAAAAAAAGATGTCCAACGAAATTACAATATGATTTAAGAGTTAAGCTCATGGATTTTTTGGCTTTGACCATGTGTTTTCGTAAAAATTTTATAGACTTCTTTAGTTTTGCTTTCATTTGTTACAGTTTTTGTAGCCCAACGACTTAGTGTCCCCAATCAAAGAGGCAGCTGAATATTTTTTAGGAGGTATAGATAAACCTAGACAATTCTTTCAGTTCTTATCTAATGTCTCTTATGGCTTTGAATATATTTGTTTTAAGAAAATATCGGTGAGTTTTTGAACATTGCCACTGTTTTATCTTATTTCTCTCAACTTCGGTCGCAGCCTCAGTAAAAACAGGCAATTATCAACTGCATGTGAGTAAAACGTTTTGTTGGAATTAGTTTTATATTCAAGTTATGCTTTCCTTGTTTTGACACTACGCGTATTCCAATATTTTTTATTCATTTTCATTTTTGAGCATCCTTGCAATTTTTATGAGTCCTATTCGTTTCCTTCTCGAATTATCACATTGTTGTCAAATCTAATTGAACGAAGAGCATAGTCGGAATTTTGAACAGCGTTGGAAAATTGCGTATCTGTATATTTTAATTGTTTTTGTGGAGTAGTTTTTGCTTTTTGGGCTGAGACCAAGTTATCTCGCAAAATTTTGTGGATTTTTTGTTTTTTCTATGTTTGTCTTTCCTTTTGTTGTTGTCCCCCATATACGTGATAATGATTGATCTCAATTGCTTCCCCAGGACGTATAATTCCACCTAGATAAAGATTTCAGTTTACAGCTGTTCTTTTTAATGACCTTCAAATTAAACTTTTTAGGACAGTTTTTTCAACTGTCCCTTTTTGCTTTCAATTTGGTCATTATGTAACTCAATCACACTAACTATAAGTCTCAATTACGGTTGATGATTTATCCACTTTGATTGCGCCTTGTTATGCGTTTTGCGTTGTGACTGATTGATTCGACCATTTATTTACAAAAAAAAAACTTTTCAGATTTATATACTGTTCAATTTTCGGGTTTCTTTTTGTTGTCGCGTCTACGTTGTCCTTTTATAAGGAAGCCTTGTTGTTGTTAGGATGAGGAGAAAAGGATGATTTATAGTTCTTGTGGATAACATCTTTTAAGTATCGTGCCTTGAATAAAGTAATGTCGTAAAATTGTTTGAAGTTTTGGCTTCTTTGTGTTTGTTATGTATTTGTTATTTTGTATTGTCGCGGCGTGCTCTCATTATTAGTAGGCCCAATTGGCCTCCTGAGGTGTTGCAATTTAATTCATCGCTTTTTGTTGAAATTTTAAATCTGTTTTGACTTTTGGAAATCTTTGTTTCCAAAACAAATTCGGGTTTTTGAGCTTGTTCATTTCTTAAAATAGTTTTCTGGTCAAATTGTAGTTCAATCTTTGTAAACACAGGTCACAACTCGTTTGTAGTGAGCTATAAATTGACCCTTGTAAGTTTTAGCTTCAAACGTTTGTTTCTTGGCTTTTTTACTACTTTTACTACGAGAATTCATAAAATGTTTGAGATTTTTATATACTTGTACACATTAGAGGATTTTTGTTTCGTGTTTGGTTTATAACAATAATTGTAAGTCTCATTGGCTCTAAGATTTTGCGCAATTGAAGATTGGGTTCTGGTATGTCTCAATTGCTTCTTGTGGAGATATAAATGAAAATTTCAGTAATTTCAGGTGATATCTAATGACATTAATAACTGTGAAGTTAATTTTTTTTCAAAAATACCAATGTATTTTTTAACTTTGCACCTCTTTGCTATGTTTTCATTTTTTGTTGACCTGTTAACCATTCGCATTGAGAACCAGTCAAATATTTTTTCTAATGAACTATAGGTTAAACTGTTTTCTATAGATTTTATCTGACGCGAGTTCGATTTTGTTATGATTTTTTTAATTTAGACATCGGGTTGTGGTCGTTAATGATGTTTGTTTTTTGATCTTTTTAATGGTTCTTTTTAGTAGTTCTACTATCAAAAACGGTCATCGGCCCTCTAACGTGGCATTGTTTTATTCCATTGGTTGTTTATTGAACGATATATGTTTTTGATCTCTTCATCATTTGGTAGCCAATTAAATTAAGAATGTGGATGAGCGGGGTCGGAACATTAAGTGCGTGCGCTCATTACCGCGCCTCGTTGTTTTAATTTTAGCCTCATTTATATCATATTTGTGAAAAAAAGATCTACAGACATTTTTAAATTAAAACTTTGCATGCCATTGCTTACGTTTGCCGGTACCATAGATGAAGTTTGACAGTTATTTATAGGAAACGTCGGAATCTACTGTTGCTATTTTTTTATGAAGGGACCGACCACTTGTTAGCAGTTGGACTCTTTTGTCCTGATCGTTCTGATCGGAGGCGAGGGATTGCAAATGAGTCTCTGGTCAGAACAGATATCTTTTTCTTTGGCTCGTGGCAGAGCCATAATCACCTACTCAATAGAAAAAAACGCCAAAAAAAAACTTCAGACTCAAGTGCGCTCGAATCCGCCTCTGATCAGAAAATCCAGACGAAGTGACCTATGATCAGACCTTCCAGACCGAAGTCACTTTTGACCAGACCTTCCAGACCGAATTGAGCTCTGATCAGACATAAATCAGATCATCGCCCAGACTACCTTGCGCTCGAACGGCTGTCCAGACCCTGTAATTTCGGTCTGGGAACACACGGGTGTGTGTTTGAGTGGGTCTGATCGTAGTTCAGTTTGGGTCTGGACCTCAACCGGGGCCCTCTTAATGACACTCTTTCTGAAGAGTGTAAAAAGAGTGGGAAAAAAGTGATTGTGAGCATAATGGTGGAAAAACTAGTGTAACTTTTTTATCAGTCCACCCTAAATTACACTCTTCGCAAAGAGTGCAAAAAAAGTGTGGAGAGAAGAGCGTAAAAACAGTGTAATTTCTTCAAATTACACTCTTACACTCTTTTCCCCAATAAATAGGAGTGGAAAACGCGTTACACCCTAATCCCCGCTAATTAGGGGTGAAATAAGGGTGAAACCTCGGCCCGGGATAAAACTGAAAATTTTATTAATTAATTTCTATACATTCTCTTGATTAAAATATGTATCTATTTGCAACAAGCCGTTAAAAAATGTGATGTATTGTTTAGTCGTCTATCCTGGACACTCTTCATTTCTGTCTGCACGTAAATACGGAGGACGCCCTCCTCTCAGGTGGAATGGAGGTGTTTAACTCCCTTCTCTCCCACCACTCCCCTCTCATCAGGGCAAAAGCAGCCAGAGACATCATGGACCTCAGGTGGGTGCTCCTTCTCTTGGCCTAACTTTTTCCCAAACTAATAATCTACATTAAGAAAAGCATAATTCTTGGCCCTGTTTTACAATGTAGTGCCGTTTGTGAGACCAAGGTTCAGTTAAGCAGCCGATACACGCCCCCCCCCCCCCCCCACCCATTTATTTACGTTCTCGAGTCCCTCTAATCTCTTCAAAACTAATTCAAACCTTTGAGCAATTGTCGATATTTTCTTAATCAAGCAGTTTTCCGTAGTTATATCTCCCCAGTCAATGCTCGAATCAAAACAAAGAAAAAAGTTGCTAACAAAATCGCTCCTCTGTTTAGTTTACACAGTTATTTAATTTGCTCCTCGCTCATTGTGGGAACTTAAAACCTCCGACATATAATTGATACTGTGATATAGAAGTTAATTTCAAGTTAAAATTTAGTTAATTTTGATTTTGTTTAGTGGAGCTATTTTGATTAATCTTAATTCTTAATTTAGTTCAAGTTGATGTTTCCCAAATTTGATGTTGAACTTCATTTCCATATTTGCATTTCCTTTTATTTCATTTTTTCAAATTTTAGTGAGGTTTTTCACATGACACACTGTCTGATTTCAAATTTCGTCTATCTTCAAATTTCGTGGTTAATTTAATTGTGTTCATTTTGTCGAGTGATTTAAATTATGGTCAAACTGCGGATCAGTTTTGTTAATAATTAAATTCCCATTCTTTCGATCTGCAATACATTAATCAGTTGACTCTTTCTTTAACTCTGAATTTCGACAAGCAGACACGCTAACCTAATTCGAAATATAGTATTATTCGCTAACCGAATAATTCTTAAATTCTGATAGTTGTAATTCGTGGTGCCAATACCGCTTTAAAAATGTAACGAAAACATTTATTTATCTACTACAAAATTATAAGTGATTTCGCGGAGCAAAATCCGTCTAAAGTTGTTGCACTCAATAATCTACCTGTTGTCTCGCAAAACGATACTTCTCGAAAAGACTGCTAATACGCACCACATGGTGCAGTCAGAACGTCATAAATCTCGGAAGTCACCACTCTTCATTGAACCGTTCTGAGAACGTTCAACTACAGAACCGCCCATCAGATGCGCGAAATGACGTATACAACTCAAATTGGCTTTATTAGCCCCGGGAAATGTCATTTTGGACACACTCTTAACAACATGGCCAAAAAATGAAACTATCCACCAGGAATTGCAAATGAAGAGCCAATAGAAAACTCAATCGAATCCTCCGATCGAGAACGACAAATCCTTAACAGTCAACTGAAGTTGCAATGGGAGTTCAGATGTCAAAAAATAACCAAAGCCGGAATACTTTGAGGAAACCGTCCTTGGAAAATATGAGATAAAAATGTGTCTCACTACTATGCCTCAGTTTAGAGACAGAATGACGACAAATTCTTACGCAAAAATTTCCACACAACGATTTTCACGATTTGACAACACAGACATTTTGGGGTATGCTTGAACTAGACTTCATTTTACCTAGAAAATTAACTTTGGACTACCTCATCTTTATTTCCTGAAAATAAAAACAGGCGAAACTGTGGAACAATTTTACAGAATCCTCACATAGTTTGCCAACATTTGTTGTTTTTTAGACAATTGCGAAAAGAAATTTTTAGAGATATTTTCATCACGAACATGCTTGACGATGTCATTTAGAGGGAATTGCTGCGCGACATGTTAGAAACTGACAAAGATTGAGCTTTGCAGTGAACATAGAAATGGGTCTAAGAGCTCTTGTTACTCCAATCGTTGTAAGGTTTAAACGTGGCTTAGATTATGAACATGGATTTTTAAGTTAAAATTAATGAATTTTTCGGTATGGCATTACTCATGAATTGACTGTTAATTAGTTTGGACTAGAGGATATTTATTGAGTTTATATAAATAATTTGATCATATTTCAACAAACAGGACAACTTGTATTAAATTATCAATTTTAGGAAATCGTTTTTATTTAACCAAATAAGTTCTAAAAATTGGAAGATACTGACTACGTTTAAATGGTGCGATGTTACTCGGAATATGTTTATGGTTGCAAAATGGAATTCTTTCAATATCTCTTCAATTGTCAAGCTTTGTACGAAACTTGAAACACCAATTGCTTTGAGAAACGATTACCCAAGTTTAGGTGCGCGACCCTAGACTGCTCTGATCCGACCATTTCCCAGGCTTTGCCCTCTTATCAGATCATCGTGCTTCCCAAAGCCCTCTGATCAGACCGTAGTGCGACGCAAGAAACTGTGCAACCATAGTGCGACCCAAAAGACTTCTTATCAGACCATCGTGCGTCCCAAATCCCTCTGATCAGACTATCGTGCGATCCAAATATTTTGTGCGACTCTGGTGAGATCCAACATTTTGTGCGACTTTGGTGCGACTAACGCTCTCTCTGATCAGGCCATTCCTGAATACATGCTATAATCCGTTGTTATTTGTTTAATTCATTCAATTGAAAGCTATATACTCCTCAACTTAAAATTTAATAATTTGGTATATCTTGTTAAGGTTAGGATAGAACTAATTGATAAAAAATTAAACAGAAAGTCATTTTGAAGTGCCTGCAACTTTTTTTTTGAGTCACCAAAAACAGTGATAAAAAACTGCAGTCAAATGAATATGTTCAGTTAATGCTCTGTGGTCAGATTTTGGGGCGACTTGTGTCCAGACGTTGGTCTCTGATGAAACCGTAGTGTGACCAATGTCCAGACTTTCTTGCGACCTCTGATCAGACTATAGTGCGGCTCTGCCCTCTGATCAGACCGTAGTGCGACCATTGTCCAGAACATCGTGCGACTCAAGCGTTTCCCAGACCATGTATTTTGGTTCGCACCACGCCACCAGTGTGTGACCAAAATGGTCTGATCAGAACAGTCTGGTTTTGACCGAAAACAAACCGAAATTGAGTCAATTTTCAAATCATAACAAAAAAATACAGTAATTGCACAGTTCTATTTCTTAAACTTGTCCGTTTTACGAAAGACTTTACTCCTGTTGTTTTACCGAAAAGATTGTCATACAGAATGAAGTTGTCACCGTAATTATTTCAGCTTCTGTACGTGTATTGAAAACAGTTTTTATAATTATGTGACCACCAATTGCCTAAAGAAACACAAATTAATTTTTTTCTTTAAACTGCCAATAAAATGGGATCATTTGTATGCATAAAATCCAAACTCATAAATTGACTATCAGAAAACGTTTGTACGAAAATTTTTTGGTTTGAAAGAATAATGCTCTAACTGAGACATTTTTTGGGTTTCAAGAATTGCTGAAAGTTCAGTATTTTGCGAGCAACGTTAAAATTTGCGTGGAAACATTGTGAATATGGTGATAGGAAAAAATATTTGAAGAACCAACAACTGGGATGACTATCATCCATCATTCCCCTTTAAAGGACATGTAGCACGTTGCATAGCATCGGAGGCAAGTGACATAAGATCATATTCGCAAAACGAGTCCCCCTCTTTGTCACTCATTTTATTTGGCCGGTAGTTTACTCTGTTCTACTCTCCAATACAATGTTGCAGAATCCTGCTGCTGTTTCATAAATCAGTTTAAAGGAAGTGTGGGTATTACAGTTGGTTATGTCAGGGACTATAGGAGTCTTCGAGTTGCGGGTTCGCTGCCCGCAATGCAGTTAGTTTTGCATCCTTCTCTCTGTATCAAAGTTAGGTACTGTTATTGATTTATGATGCGTGGGGGGTTAATTAGATCATATGATAAGAACACTTTATTAATAATAATGCCATTCAGTTTATTTTTTTCGCTTGCTGTTGTTACTACAATTTTTGGGAAGTCAACTACTTCCGTCACGTTTGAAGATAATTATGCTCCGCAGTTACCGGTGTTTTGCAACGAATGTCTCCGTGTCCTTGACAGGTACCATGATTAAGACTATTTTAGTGTCTAAATTAGCATGTGAAGATCATGCACAGAAATGTGGCCCTTAATGGATGAAACCAAGCCATTGATGGTCTTAAGCATGGTATCCGAGATGGGCCAACTCGAGAACTTCATTTTTTGCTGATCTGCTCAAAAACACAAATTTGATCACTTTTTACCGCATCATTCGTAATACTTGGCTATGTTCTCTCATGGGACATTTAAGTCTCGTTGACTAAGCTTGTGTGCCCTTTCATTATTAACATACCCCGTCGTTAACATGCTGATGAAAATTCAGCGCAATTCTTACATAGTTTCAGCGCATTTCAGCACATTTCAGCGCATTATTATGTAAGGTATTTGTGCTGAACTTTTTGAAAAACCAGCGCATTTCTTACATAATTTTCGGAAAATTTCTCGACCCGGGCAACAATGGTACCATTATTTTGGCGGTGATGGATTTGTTTAAAAAAATTGGGATCTATTCTGTTTCGCCCCCCCCCCCCCCCCCCCCCAGCTTAGTGGTCTTATATTTTATACGCCCCCAGGCGCACGTGCTATTTTTTTAGTAACGTGCTATATAACAACATATAATTTGTAACTGGGGGGCGTAAAACACACGGGGGGGGGGGGGGGGCGAAACAGAATAGATCCAAAAAGTGTATGTTGTGTGTTGTAGTGTTCCCCTGGATGGTAAGAAGAAGGCACATGAAGTGGGAAGTATGAAGAGACTGATTGAGTTGATGGGAGACGAGGATGCTGACGTCAGAGCCAACTGTGCTGCTGCTATCATGTTGTACGCACTTTCAATATTTTTATTCAACTCAATTAATATTTACAAAATAATCAAGGTAAACTGATTTCTCAAAACTGTTTTTTTTCTCCAACTTGTTTCATAAGCCATGAGAGCAAACCAGTGCGTGCCATTTGTATACTCGAAACAGCTGTGATTGGAAAAAAGTCTGTAGGGTTCTCAATTGTGAAGTTTATATCAGTTTTCGGTAACACATAGCTGCCATTGTACCTTGTTAAAACGACTTAAGTTCGAACAACAAAGATCCACTGCATCGGACAAATTCATCTCAACTAATTTACAAAACAAAATGCTTTTCATTTTTCAGATATTTGGGCTAATAGTGTAGTCAGAAATGCACCCAATTTGAACGTGCACTGAAATCTGAACACTTTTTTACTTTACTTTGAGGTCTCTTTTACTTTGACCTCGAGTCAGATCTATTTTGAGTATTTGCCCTTTGATCAGACAGTTATGAAATAAAGTTTGGGTCACACGATTCGCTAGACTTTGATTGTCCATCTACAGTCTCTGATTTGTTACAAGATTCTGTATATTTTTTTCAATTCCAGCTTAGATTATTTATTTTGAACTCAAAAAAATGTTAATTATTAAAACTGAAGAAGCACACTTGGGCGTAATTTAGGAATTTGGAAACTATTTTCTCCGGCAAAACTGCCAGTTTAGAACTAATAACCCTAGTTGATTCAGGATTTTAATCTTGCACGTTTTTGTCGCAAAACAAGGATAGGAAATGCCTTCCGCAGCGTTTTTAGGCGCTTTTTTTGTTTAAGGCTAGGTTAAGAAGCCAAAAATGGCGTCCGTGTGGTTGTTAATCTTCCACGATCTTGCAAGATAAACCACTTTTTTGCGAAATTTTCTTGCCAGGTTAACATTCTCTTGCAAGATCCTGCAAAATTAGCAACCACGTGGACGCCATTTTTGGCTTGTTAACCTAGCACTAAACAAATTTAAATTTAGAAAAGTTAGCGATAAAATAATGAACATGATCAAATTTTCAACAAGCTTTGACTACGAACCAACAACACACCGAACAAAGATGTCAAATAAGGAGGCTCGTTAATGTGCGTTTACACATAATGTTCCAACCACGCTCATCTACAATTTTTAATTCATTGTTTTGCAATAGAGGAAGATAAAGAAAATTTTAAAAAATTCAAAATTATCTCGAAAATAATTGGTGTACGAATAAAAAAGTTGCTTTAAGTCAGACCATTCAACTAATTAAACAATGCCGTTTTAGTATGGGTTTTAAAACACCAAACAGTAATTACGACCAAAAATCAATGATTATTTTTCAAAGAAAGAACTTATTTAAATCAAAATAGCACCACAAAAGAACTATGTTGAACAAAATAAATTCTAATTCACTCAACAAGATTTAGAATCTGCTCTTGATGAGACTAGGCAACAATTAGAAAAAAGAGCCAAAACGGAAAAATAAACGAAAAGGACTATAAATGTTTAATAGGATCAACTGGAATCAGTTTTTTTATAACCCCAGATGCAGACAATGAGACGTTTTCATTATGCAGATGATCTCCTACGACCAATAAAACAACAAATACTGAAAAACAATGAACAAAATGAAAAATTCAGAGTTCTAGTCATTAAAAACCTCAGCTATTAACTATATATATATATATATATATATATATATATATAAAATTATATATTTATATATATATATATATATATATATATATATAAATATATATATATATATATATATATATATATATATATATATATAGATTAATATACAATTATTTAGAGGGGCCTGAGTTCAATGCCAATTTGTTTTGAATTTAGTTTGCTATTGTTATAAGACAACAAAATTTTAAATTCAATTTCGGGCAAAGTCCTAAATCATAAAACTTTATAAAAGCACGTAGATTCAAAGCCAGAAATCCCTTAGTTTAAGTATGAAAACATTATGCGGAAAATTATGCAAGATACCTTTGACCAACTTAAGCAATATATAAAAAGAAATAAGAGATAAAGAATATTAAAGCCGCAAACGATCAAAAAACAGTGACATTTCCTTAAAACAATTAAATTCACAGTCGTGAAACGAATTAGTTTCGGACCAGTAGGTCTACCTAGTGTAGGTCCGTTTAAGCTCTCATAGAAGGCGAAAGACCGGTCATTATCCAGAATTTGTCACACGACTACAAATAAAACTACACTTATTGGCAAAAGTTAAAATTACAATCAAAATTTTGCAATTTTGCAAGAAAACGGTGTGAAAGCCGTTAAAAGAGAACCTATTCATTATTTATACACACTATTAATGCTCAATTGCGCCTTTTTTCAAAATTTTTGTTTCGATAGGTGTTCTTGCATTAGTGCA
>NW_027449987.1:0-16672 GCF_964194025.1 Convolutriloba macropyga
ACTAGAAACAACATAATACTAGTCTCATTAAGTTCCGTCTCTTTGCAATTTTCTTATGAAGAAAATTCGCCATCACAATGACTCCAGCAGTTCTTGATCAAGGAATGCAATCATTGATCAGAATGCTATTATTTGAATCGGTTCTGCTTTAAGTGTTCCAATTTTATTGGAAGCACCAACAATAGAACATCAATGTGTTCAATCGAGAGTTATATAACCCTGAATCGGACGCAGTCAACAGCCGAAGCCGAGACCGCCTTTTGCGTTAGAGAGGTCGGTAAACAAATCTTGCGATTCATACCGAATTAACACATATAGCTGTGCTCCTCTTCGTAAAGCGAGCCAAGTGATCCCCTGTTGAAGGATGTATTTGGACCAATCTAGTAGCATTTGGTTTCCAACAAGCTCTCCCAAGTTAGCTTACTTATTGGGCTTTTCAACCAATTCGGTTGGCTACAAGCATCATCAAAGTACTAGCCACAGTTTGATCGCAAAATTCTACGACTTTCACATGTTGATGTTTCGGCTTGCGCTTAGCCTACTATAAGCAACATAATACTAGTCATATCATAGAGCGTGATCAGCTTGTGACGTTCTCATGATGAAGTTTCACCAACAGTGTCTCACTTCGAGCTTAAATCCAGCTACTAGTAACTACACAGTACTGACTGCAACGATAACTTTTATCTATACCTTTCACATGCTGCGCTTTCGGCCAGGGCCTACTAACGTCAACATAATACTCGATATAAACTTTTGTTCATGATGCAGCTTCCCCATGCAGAAGTTTCGCCTTCAAATGCTCTCTTGGCCATATGACGTAAGAAAAGGTTACTAGTAACATCACAGTACTAGCCACAGTTTGATTGCAAAATTCTACGACTTTCACATGTTGATGTTTCGGCTTGCGCTTAGCCTACTAGAAGCAACATAATACTAGTCATATCATAGAGCGTGATCAGCTTGTGACGTTCTCATGATGAAGTTTCACCAACAGTGTCTCATTTCGAGCTTAAATCCAGCTACTAGTAACTACACAGTACTGACTGCAACGCTAACTTTTATCTATACCTTTCACATGCTGCGCTTTCGGCCAGGGCCTACTAACGTCAACATAATACTCGATATAAACTTTTGTTCATGATGCAGCTTCCCCATGCAGAAGTTTCGCCTTCAAATGCTCTCTTGGCCATATGACGTAACACAAGGTTACTAGTAACATCACAGTACTAGCCACAATTTGATCGCAAAATTCTACGACTTTCACATGTTGATGTTTCGGCTTGCGCTTAGCCTACTATAAGCAACATAATACTAGTCATATCATAGAGCGTGATCAGCTTGTGACGTTCTCATGATGAAGTTTCACCAACAGTGTCTCACTTCGAGCTTAAATCCAGCTACTAGTAACTACACAGTACTGACTGCAACGATAACTTTTATCTATACCTTTCACATGCTGCGCTTTCGGCCAGGGCCTACTAACGTCAACATAATACTCGATATAAACTTTTGTTCATGATGCAGCTTCCCCATGCAGAAGTTTCGCCTTCAAATGCTCTCTTGGCCATATGACGTAAGAAAAGGTTACTAGTAACATCACAGTACTAGCCACAGTTTGATTGCAAAATTCTACGACTTTCACATGTTGATGTTTCGGCTTGCGCTTAGCCTACTAGAAGCAACATAATACTAGTCATATCATAGAGCGTGATCAGCTTGTGACGTTCTCATGATGAAGTTTCACCAACAGTGTCTCATTTCGAGCTTAAATCCAGCTACTAGTAACTACACAGTACTGACTGCAACGCTAACTTTTATCTATACCTTTCACATGCTGCGCTTTCGGCCAGGGCCTACTAACGTCAACATAATACTCGATATAAACTTTTGTTCATGATGCAGCTTCCCCATGCAGAAGTTTCGCCTTCAAATGCTCTCTTGGCCATATGACGTAACACAAGGTTACTAGTAACATCACAGTACTAGCCACAATTTGATCGCAAAATTCTACGACTTTCACATGTTGATGTTTCGGCTTGCGCTTAGCCTACTAGAAGCAACATAATACTAGTCATATCATGGAGCGTGATCAGCTTGTGACGTTCTCATGATGAAGTTTCACCAACAGTGTCTCATTTCGAGCTTAAATCCAGCTACTAGTAACTACACAGTACTGACTGCAACGATAACTTTTATCTATACCTTTCACATGCTGCGCTTTCGGCCAGGGCCTACTAATGTCAACATAATACTCGATATAAACTTTTGTTCATGATGCAGCTTCCCCATGCAGAAGTTTCGCCTTCAAATGCTCTCTTGGCCATATGACGTAACACAAGGTTACTAGTAACATCACAGTACTAGCCACAATTTGATCGCAAAATTCTACGACTTTCACATGTTGATGTTTCGGCTTGCGCTTAGCCTACTAGAAGCAACATAATACTAGTCATATCATAGAGCTTGATCAGCTTGTGACATTCTCATGATGAAGTTTCACCAACAGTGTCTCATTTTGAGCTTAAATCCAGCTACTAGTAACTACACAGTACTGACTGCAACAATAACTTTTATCTATACCTTTCACATGCTGCGTTTTCGGCCAAGGCCTACTAACGTCAACATAATACTCGATATAAAATTTTGATCATGATGCAGCTTTCCCATGCAGAAGTTTCGCCTTCAAATGCTCTCTTGGCCATATGACGGAACACCAGGTTACTAGTAACATCACAGTACTAGCCACAGTTTGATTGCAAAATTCTACGACTTTCACATGTTGATGTTTCGGCTTGCGCTTAGCCTACTAGAAGCAACATAATACTAGTCATATCATAGAGCGTGATCAGCTTGTGACGTTTCTCATGATGAAGTTTCACCAATAGTGTTTCATTCGAATTGGTTCTGCTTTAAGCTCTCCAATTGTTTTGGATGAACCAGTTTTGCCCTTCGAAGCCACTTTTGTGAGCTTTTGTGGGTCTTTACCAAGAGGATATACCTCAAGGCCTCTTTCAATTCCTTTAAGTTCTTTCAACTCCTTTACAGTTTCTAGGTTCACATAGCTGCAAACCTTATTTCTAGTTTTAAGTCTGGCCAACTTGGGGAGAGTTGGTGCAGACCGTGACCAATTCTAGTAGGATGCCACAACAAGAATGTGATCAACTTAGCTTGTCGATGAACCTGCCCCACATTCAAACAACTCTATCGCCTTTTCCTCGTATAGTTATATGCGAGGGCCTCTCATAGAGAGCGCTGTTAGCAACCTTTTCCACATAGACGATAAAGTTGTGAGTGTTTTGCACATGGCTGTTGTCATCACCACGTGACGAGTCAACTCAGCTTGACTCTCTACACTCCGACAAGCTTTGCACATACGCCTTTAGTTCAGTATGTGTCTTTAATCTGACTCCGGTGCCTCAAGCCGGAAAAATTGTCAGATTATGATCATTATCGGTTAGTCATCCCGATGCAAGATCGTATCGTACTGTCTTTGTCTACCTCCAGATTCCGAAGAACAGGAGGAGACTCTCCCAGACCTACATATCTGGGAGAATGTTCAGAGGGCGAGAAGCTGTGGATTACTCTCCCCTAAGAACTGACTAAACTTTACCCTCGTCCAAGGTAAGTTTATTTTAGCTAGCCTTCTATGTAAAGGATCTGAGGCTAAGCTGTGTTTTTTCGAGCCTTTGGCTCGGAGCAAGTTCAGTGGGCGCCCCGAGTAGCTCAACTCTTTCCCACTGAACAGCGCAACGCTCTGTCACTCGCTGGGATTTTTGCGTGTCGGTTCTAACCACGCGACTTGTGGACCTTTTTAGGCCTTTCTCATTCACAAGTCTATAGCTGGGCTTCTATAACCCAGCTTCTGAGATCTAGATAGCTGCAGTTCTGCTAGGCTGCTTTTGCTAACTAGTCTCCCTTTAAGCAGTCCCTTGCCATGACTGCTGAACTATGTATCCACACAAGTAGTTTTTGAGCTCGATACATAATTCGAGATTGGTTGCCAAGCAATCTCTAGCGACAGAGCGTCATGCGCACTACAGACATGGCCTCTACCAGCAGCCATGCCCGAAGGAATCAATCACTGATCCTTCCGCAGGTTCCCCTACGGAAACCTTGTTACGACTTTTACTTCCTCTAGACAATTAAGCTCGATCCGCTTCATCCCGTTGCCGGAGACCGAAGTCCCAACAGTAGGAATTTGCAATTCTTGCTTAACTATCCAATCAGTAGTAGCGACGGGCGGTGTGTACAAAGGGCAGGGACGTAATCCCTATGAGTTGTTGACTCATAAGTACCAGGAATTCCTGGTTCACGTCTGCAAGTTACAACAGACGATCCCCTTGAAGCGCTGTACTTTTCTCTGATTGCCCAGTCCATTTCGGACCAAGGGCTGAGTACTCAATCTAAAAGTACACAGTGTAGCGCGCGTGCAGTCCAGAACATCTAAGGGCATCACAGACCTGTTATAGCCTCACTTCATCTGCGGTATTTAATTCCGCATAGTTCCTCTAAGAAGTGTTTGAATTCACATATAGTGAATTTCATTATTTAGATGGAGAAGATCTCGTTCGTTATCGGAATTAACCAGACAGATCACTCCACTAACTAAGAACGGCCATGCACCACCGCCCATATAATCATGAAAGATATTCAATCTGTCAATCCTTAAGATGTCTGGACCGGGTGAGTTTTCCCGTGTTGAGTCAAATTAAGCCGCAGGCTCCACTCCTGGTGGTGCCCTTCCGTCAATTCCTTTAAGTTTCGATTTTGCAACCATACTTCCCCCGGAACCAATAAACTTTGGTTTCCCGGTTAATCTCTTGCCAAGTCAAGATCGACTTTGACAAATTGTAGGTTGGTATAGTTTATGGTCAGAATTACGAGGGTATCTAATCCTCTTCAATACTCTGACTTTCGTTCTTGATTAATGAAAACATTCTTGGCAAATGCTTTCGCAGTAGTTTGTCTTGCCACGATCCAAGAATTTCACCTCTAACGTAGCAATACAAATGCCCCCGTCTGTTCCTTTCAATCATTACCGCACTCAGCCAACCGGCATCAATCGAGTAGCGGGTCATTCTCCATTATTCCATGCTTTATTATTCGATCCCAAAGGATGCTTTGAACACTCTAATTTTCTCAGGGTGAAAACACCGTTTCCACAGTTCGTCACATTTAAGTGCAAACTATTTCTTCGATGCGAAGGATGAGCGGAACGAGTCAACAGATTTAACTGAAGACCATGTTGCCGTTCTACTCAAACAGATCCAACTATGAGCTTTTTAAACGCAGCAACTATTGCATACGCTTGTAGAGGCTGGTATTACCGCGGCTGCTGGCACCAGACTTGCCCTCTACTCGTTCATCAATGGAGCTTTTAAGTCCATTCCATTCTGATTACAAACCATAAAGGTTCATATCATTATTTCTAGTCACTACCTCCTCGTGCGGAGAGTGGGTAATTTGCGTGCCTGCTGCCTTCCTTGGATGTGGTAGCCGTTTCTAAGGCTCCCTCTCCGGAATCGAACCCTGATTCCCCGTTACCCGTCACAACCATGGTAGTCCGTTACACTACCATCATAGGTTTGATAGGTCAGAAATTCGGAAGTTCCGTCCCCAAGCCGAAGCTATCTGGGATCTTTCAGTTACTAGGACTCATCACGGGATGTGTCTGTACTTAGCAAATCACCCGGTGTAGTCTTGTAAAAGTCTCCGACAGTGTCGGACAATCAGCATGCATTAGCTGCAGGGTTACCGCAGTTATTCATTTAGCTTGCAAATCAACTAATAGATAGTAACTGATTTAATGAGCCATTCGCGGTTCCACTTTTTCAAGCTTCGCTTGCACATGCATGGCTTAGTCTTTCAGACAAGCATATGGCAACTGACAGGATCAATCAGTTTAATTGTACTTTGAACAATCTTTCGATTTGTTCGAATTTAGAAAGACATAGCCTTGCGGCCTCGTCAATCTTGCTTTGAGCTTTTTAAATCACGAAGAGTTTCAATGCATGCTTTGGCATGGCTACTAGTTACTACACAGTACTCTACACACTTAGAGTTACCCACGATTACACATTTCACATGCTGATGTTTCGGCTCGCGCGTACTAGAAACAGCATAATACTATGTGTACTGGTAGATAGCGCTCTGTGAGCATTTCCCATGAGCAGGTTTTGCCCTCCAAATCTCTGTTCTACTGTTACCAATACCGGCTAACAACTGTATCATACTAGGGAGAATTGACTCATGATTTAAAAACCAGATGTTCACATGTCGATGTTTCGGCTCTCGCCTACTAGAAACAACATAATACTAGTCTGTTAAAAATCTCAATCACGCCGCCTCTTCAGATACAGAAGTTTTACCTTTTATTGGTTAGAGAACAGCTTTCCAGCTGTCGACATGGTTACTAGTAACAACACCGTACTCAACACAAAAACTTTTCAACTTCACAACTTTCACATGCTGATGTTTCTGCTTTCGCATACTAGAAACAGCATAATACTTATTGTTTTGTCAAGTAATTTGTGTGTCTTTCCCATGTGAAGTTTCACCGGTCAACAATGTTTCCCTGACCAATTACGGCTACTAGTAGCTGTATAATACTAGGGAAAATGATTGAGGATTTAATATCAGATTTTCACATGTTGATGTTTCGGCTTTCGCCTACTAGAAACAACATAATACTAGTCTGCTAAGAAATCTCGCTCAAATTGCCTTTTCACATACAGAAGTTTCACCTTCTATTGGTTAGAGAACAGTTCTCAGCTGTCGACATGGTTACTAGTAACAACATCGTACTCAACACAAAAATTCTTCAACTTCACAACTTTCACATGCTGATGTTTCTGCTTTCGCGTACTAGAAACAGCATAATACTTATTGCTTTGTCAAGAAGTGTGTGTGTCTTTCCCATGCGAAAGTTTCACCGGTCAGCAATAATTGCCGTGTCCAATTAAGGTTACTCATAGCTGTATAATACTAGGGAAAATGATTGAGGATTTAATATCAGATTTTCACATGTTGATGTTTCGGCTTTCGCCTACTAGAAACAACATAATACTAGTCTGCTAATAAATCTCGCTCAAATTGCCTTTTCACATACAGAAGTTTCACCTCTTCTTGGTCACTGTACAGATGATGCTGTCTGTTCTTTATTTGGTTCTGCTTATTATAAGGAGGGGCATCACTCCTTCCTCCTTGGTTTGCATGCATTAAGCCTGCTTTGTGAAAAGCGTATCTTTCTAGCTTTTCTTCGCCTTACTCGAGTAGGACGATACAATCCAGACATTAGTCAGTCTTGGTGTAAAGTCACTGAGTATTATTCGGTTCTGCTTTATTCAGCAATATGCTGTATAATTGTTGTAATTTGCGAACATATTTGTTCTCAGTTCCGAACTACTAGCGACGACAGATTACCAGCGGTCATGAGCCATCAAGGTAGTTCTTTGGTGCATCAAGTAGAGAGGTGCCATCAAACAACACTTCCCTAATAATGCTACACACATAGAATTTGCTACAGTGCAGCTTTTTACTTTGCAAAATTTGCGCACAAATTTTGCATAGAATAAATGTTTTATCAAGATTTTTAGATCCCCTCCCTTGAGAGAACGTTACTCCTTTAAGTGAACACCCCGCGGCGTCCTGTTGTTATTGCTTATAACCATTTCGCAAGCCGGAGGCATAATGCACTACGCAAGCCGCTACTTTGGCACAGAGGCACCTAGTTTTACACCCGGGACTTCAGGTGGCCCAGTTTTACACCCAGTACAGCGGTGCCAGTTGGTAACCCGGTGGATCCTCGGAGACCAGACATGATCATAGATCAAACCCGATGTATGCTACTCCTGAACGTATAGTATCTCCACTGTGCAATGAAATTATCGTTCGTTTCGGGCCTTCCTATACGTTCAGCAGACAATCGCTAGGAATTCACCTCGTGACCCGTGGTGACCACACTGGATTTCAAGTTTATTGATTTGGACAGACCTGTCATTTATTTTGCTTTTCAGCTTCAGTTCTGCTCGATCTAGCTTGCCTAAGGCTTGATCTCGCTTTGCTCACCCCTGTAGGAGCCTCTACTAGTACCACTCGGAGTAATGGGGAATCCACCAGACCTAATCGATGAATGCCATCAAACAACAAACATCATACCCGGCTTCATCAGGCATATTTTATTACTTCCGAGAGGTACTTTAGTATCAGATCTTTCTCCATGCCTCTTATGAGGACCCGTCAGACCTTTCGGTTTATCGTTTAGCTTCAGTCCTGCTCGATCTAGCTTTCCCAAGGCTCGATCTAGCTCTATTCGCCCCACTAGAGGGCTCTCTAAGACCCCTCGGTCTTAGTGTTAGCTCCGGTACTGCTCGGTCGTGCTTGCTGAAGGCCCGACCCAGCTTTAGTTAGATTCTCGTACTTTCTCTTGGCCTCTCTAGGAGGACCAGACAGACCTCTCGGTCTATCGTTTAGCTTCAGTCCTGCTCGATCTAGCTTGCCCAAGGCTTGATCAAGCTCTATTCGCCCCGCTAGAGGGCTCTCTAAGACCCCTCGGTCTTAGTGTTATCTTCTGTAATGCCTAACCAAGCTTACTACAGGCCTTGGTCAGGTCTTTATCGGTCACCGATTAGTAACAGACCAATCATAGGGCCTTCCACCCTATCCGGGTTGAGGTCTTTAGTCCAGCCATATTTTGACAAGACACCTCTCCCTAATAATGCCCCACACATAGAATTACTGTCCATGCAGTATTTAACTTGTGTTTTTTTCTAAAATTTGATTTTCACTTTTTGGAGGTTCATTTGCTCCTCTGACACTCTTTCAGCTTCAATCTTACTCGATCTAGCTTTCCCAAGGCTCGATCTAGCTCTATTCGCCCCACTAGAGGGCTCTCTAAGACACTTCGGTCTTAGTGTTAGCTCCGGTCTTGCTCAATCGTGCTTGCTGAAGGCGCGATCAAGCTTTAGTTAGCTTCTCGTACTTCCTCTTGGCCTCTCTAGGAGGACCAGACAGACCTCTCGGTCTATCGTTTAGCTTCAGTCCTGCTCGATCTAGCTTTCCCAAGGCTCGATCTAGCTCTATTCGCCCTGCTAGAGGGCTCTCTAAGACCCCTCGGTCTTAGTGTTAGCTCCGGTACAGCTCGGTCGTGCTTGCTGAAGGCCCGATCAAGCTTTAGTTAGATTCTCGTACTTTCTCTTGGCCTCTATAGGAGGACCAGACAGACCTCTCGGTCTATCGTTTAGCTTCAGTCCTGCTTGATCTAGCTTTCCCAAGGCTCGATCTAGCTCTATTCGCCCTGCTAGAGGGCTCTCTAAGACCCCTCGGTCTTAGTGTTAGCTCCGGTACAGCTCGGTCGTGCTTGCTGAAGGCCCGATCAAGCTTTAGTTAGCTTCTCGTACTTTCTCTTGGCCTCTCTAGGAGGACCAGACAGACCTCTCGGTCTATCGTTTAGCTTCAGTCCTGCTCGATCTAGCTTTCCCAAGGCTCGATCTAGATCTATTCGCCCTGCTAGAGGGCTCTCTAAGACCCCTCGGTCTTAGTGTTAGCTCCGGTACAGCTCGGTCGTGCTTGCTGAAGGCCTGATCAAGCTTTAGTTAGCTTCTCGTACTTTCTCTTGGCCTCTCTAGGAGGACCAGACAGACCTTTCGGTCTCTTGCTTAGCTTCAGTCCTGCTCGATCTAGCTTTCCCAAGGCTCGATCTAGCTCTATTCGCCCCGCTAGAGGGCTCTCTAAGACCCCTCGGTCTTAGTGTTAACTCCTGTAATGCCTAACCAAGCTTACTACAGGCCTTGGTCAGGTCTTTATCGGTCACCGATTAGTAACAGACCGATCATGGGGCCTTCCACCCTATCCGGGTTGAGGTCTTTAGTCCAGCCATATTTTGACAAGACACCTCCCCCTAATAATGCCCCACACATAGAAATACTGTCCATGCAGTATTTAACTTGTGTTTTTTCTAAAATTTGATTTTCACTTTTTGGAGGTTCATTTGCTCCTCTGACACTCTTTCAGCTTCAATCTTACTCGATCTAGCTTTCCCAAGGCTCGATCTAGCTCTATTCGCCCCACCAGAGGGCTCTCTAAGACACTTCGGTCTTAGTGTTAGCTCCGGTCTTGCTCAATCGTGCTTGCTGAAGGCGCGATCAAGCTTTAGTTAGCTTCTCGTACTTTCTCTTGGCCTCTCTAGGAGGACCAGACAGACCTCTCGGTCTATCGTTTAGCTTCAGTCCTGCTCGATCTAGCTTTCCCAAGGCTCGATCTAGCTCTATTCGCCCCGCTAGAGGGCTCTCTAAGACCCCTCGGTCTTAGTGTTAGCTCCGGTACAGCTCGGTCGTGCTTGCTGAAGGCCCGATCAAGCTTTAGTTGGCTTCTCGTACTTTCTCTTGGCCTCTCTAGGAGGACCAGACAGACCTCTCGGTCTCTTGCTTAGCTTCAGTCCTGCTCGATCTAGCTTGCCCAAGGCTTGATCAAGCTCTATTCGCCCCGCTAGAGGGCTCTCTAAGACCCCTCGGTCTTAGTGTTAGCTCCGGTACAGCTCGGTCGTGCTTGCTGAAGGCCCGATCAAGCTTTAGTTAGCTTCTCGTTTTTTCTCTTGGCCTCTCTAGGAGGACCAGACAGACCTCTCGGTCTATCGTTTAGCTTCAGTCCTGCTCGATCTAGCTTTCCCAAGGCTCGATCTAGCTCTATTCGCCCCGCTAGAGGGCTCTCTAAGACCCCTCGGTCTTAGTGTTAGCTCCGGTACAGCTCGGTCGTGCTTGCTGAAGGCCCGATCAAGCTTTAGTTGGCTTCTCGTACTTTCTCTTGGCCTCTCTAGGAGGACCAGACAGACCTCTCGGTCTATCCTTTAGCTTCAGTCCTGCTCGATCTAGCTTTCCCAAGGCTCGATCTAGCTCTATTCGCCCCGCTAGAGGGCTCTCTAAGACCCCTCGGTCTTAGTGTTATCTCCTGTAATGCCTAACCAAGCTTACTACAGGCCTTGGTCAGGTCTTTATCGGTCACCGATTAGTAACAGACCGATCATAGGGCCTTCCACCCTATCTGGGTTGAGGTCTTTAGTCCAGCCATATTTTGACAAGACACCTCCCCCTAATAATGCCCCACACATAGAATTACTGTTTATGCAGCTTTTCACTTGTGAAATTTTTAATTTTCGCAATTATTATAGAATAAGTGTTTGCGCAGCTTTTCATAGGTCGAGCTCTAGCTAGCTAGCTCAAGCTAGCTAGCTAGCTCAAGCTCAAGCTATCTAGCTCAAGCTCAAGCCAGCTAGCTCAAGCTCAAGCTAGCTAGCTAGCTCAAGCTCAAGCTAGCTAGCTAGCTCAAGCTCAAGCTAGCTAGCTCAAGCTCAAGCTAGCTAGCTCAAGCTCAAGCTAGCTAGCTAGCTCAAGCTCAAGCTCAAGCTAGCTAGCTCAAGCTCAAGCTCAAGCTAGCTAGCTAGCTCAAGCTCAAGCTAGCTAGCTAGCTCAAGCTCAAGCTAGCTAGCTAGCTCAAGCTCAAGCTAGCTAGCTCAAGCTCAAGCTCAAGCTCAAGCTAGCTAGCTAGCTCAAGCTAGCTAGCTAGCTCAAGCTCAAGCTAGCTAGCTAGCTCAAGTTCAAGCTAGCTAGCTAGCTAGCTCAAGCTCAAGCTAGCTAGCTAGCTCAAGCTCAAGCTAGCTAGCTCAAGCTCAAGCTAGCTAGCTCAAGCTCAAGCTAGCTAGCTAGCTCAAGCTCAAGCTCAAGCTAGCTAGCTCAAGCTCAAGCTCAAGCTAGCTAGCTAGCTCAAGCTCAAGCTAGCTAGCTAGCTCAAGCTCAAGCTCAAGCTAGCTAGCTAGCTCAAGTTCAAGCTAGCTAGCTAGCTCAAGCTCAAGCTAGCTAGCTCAAGCTCAAGCTAGCTAGCTCAAGCTCAAGCCAGCTAGCTCAAGCTCAAGCTCAAGCTAGCTAGCTAGCTCAAGCACAAGCTAGCTAGCTAGCTCAATCTCAAGCTAGCTAGCTCAAGCTCAAGCTAGCTAGCTCAAGCTCAAGCTAGCTAGCTAGCTCAAGCTCAAGCTCAAGCTAGCTAGCTCAAGCTCAAGCTCAAGCTAGCTAGCTAGCTCAAGCTCAAGCTAGCTAGCTAGCTCAAGCTCAAGCTCAAGCTAGCTAGCTCAAGCTCAAGCTCAAGCTAGCTAGCTAGCTCAAGCTCAAGCTGGCTAGCTAGCTCAAGCTCAAGCTAGCTAGCTAGCTCAAGCTCAAGCTAGCTAGCTCAAGCTCAAGCTCAAGCTCAAGCTAGCTAGCTAGCTCAAGCTAGCTAGCTAGCTCAAGCTCAAGCTAGCTAGCTAGCTCAAGTTCAAGCTAGCTAGCTAGCTCAAGCTCAAGCTAGCTAGCTAGCTCAAGCTCAAGCTAGCTAGCTCAAGCTCAAGCTAGCTAGCTCAAGCTCAAGCTAGCTAGCTAGCTCAAGCTCAAGCTCAAGCTAGCTAGCTCAAGCTCAAGCTCAAGCTAGCTAGCTAGCTCAAGCTCAAGCTAGCTAGCTAGCTCAAGCTCAAGCTAGCTAGCTAGCTCAAGTTCAAGCTAGCTAGCTAGCTCAAGCTCAAGCTAGCTAGCTCAAGCTCAAGCTAGCTAGCTCAAACTCAAGCTAGCTAGCTAGCTCAAGTTCAAGCTAGCTAGCTAGCTCAAGCTCAAGCTAGCTAGCTAGCTCAAGCTCAAGCTAGCTAGCTCAAGCTCAAGCTAGCTAGCTCAAGCTCCAGCTAGCTAGCTAGCTCAAGCTCAAGCTCAAGCTAGCTAGCTCAAGCTCAAGCTCAAGCTAGCTAGCTAGCTCAAGCTCAAGCTAGCTAGCTAGCTCAAGCTCAAGCTAGCTAGCTAGCTCAAGTTCAAGCTAGCTAGCTAGCTCAAGCTCAAGCTAGCTAGCTCAAGCTCAAGCTAGCTAGCTCAAGCTCAAGCCAGCTAGCTCAAGCTCAAGCTCAAGCTAGCTAGCTAGCTCAAGCACAAGCTTGCTAGCTAGCTCAAGCTCAAGCTAGCTAGCTCAAGCTCAAGCTAGCTAGCTCAAGCTCAAGCTAGCTAGCTCAAGCTCAAGCTCAAGCTAGCTAGCTAGCTCAAGCACAAGCTTGCTAGCTAGCTCAAGCTCAAGCTAGCTAGCTCAAGCTCAAGCTAGCTAGCTCAAGCTCAAGCTAGCTAGCTAGCTCAAGCTCAAGCTCAAGCTAGCTAGCTCAAGCTCAAGCTCAAGCTAGCTAGCTGGCTCAAGCTCAAGCTAGCTAGCTAGCTCAAGCTCAAGCTAGCTAGCTAGCTCAAGCTCAAGCTAGCTAGCTCAAGCTCAAGCTCAAGCTAGCTAGCTAGCTCAAGCTAGCTAGCTAGCTCAAGCTCAAGCTAGCTAGCTAGCTCAAGTTCAAGCTAGCTAGCTAGCTCAAGCTCAAGCTAGCTAGCTAGCTCAAGCTCAAGCTAGCTAGCTCAAGCTCAAGCTAGCTAGCTCAAGCTCAAGCTAGCTAGCTAGCTCAAGCTCAAGCTCAAGCTAGCTAGCTCAAGCTCAAGCTCAAGCTAGCTAGCTAGCTCAAGCTCAAGCTAGCTAGCTAGCTCAAGCTCAAGCTAGCTAGCTAGCTCAAGTTCAAGCTAGCTAGCTAGCTCAAGCTCAAGCTAGCTAGCTCAAGCTCAAGCTAGCTAGCTCAAGCTCAAGCCAGCTAGCTCAAGCTCAAGCTCAAGCTAGCTAGCTAGCTCAAGCACAAGCTAGCTAGCTAGCTCAAGCTCAAGCTAGCTAGCTCAAGCTCAAGCTAGCTAGCTCAAGCTCAAGCTAGCTAGCTAGCTCAAGCTCAAGCTCAAGCTAGCTAGCTCAAGCTCAAGCTCAAGCTAGCTAGCTAGCTCAAGCTCAAGCTAGCTAGCTAGCTCAAGCTCAAGCTAGCTAGCTCAAGCTCAAGCTCAAGCTAGCTAGCTAGCTCAAGCTCAAGCTAGCTAGCTAGCTCAAGCTCAAGCTAGCTAGCTAGCTCAAGCTCAAGCTAGCTAGCTCAAGCTCAAGCTCAAGCTCAAGCTAGCTAGCTAGCTCAAGCTAGCTAGCTAGCTCAAGCTCAAGCTAGCTAGCTAGCTCAAGTTCAAGCTAGCTAGCTAGCTCAAGCTCAAGCTAGCTAGCTAGCTCAAGCTCAAGCTAGCTAGCTCAAGCTCAAGCTAGCTAGCTCAAGCTCAAGCTAGCTAGCTAGCTCAAGCTCAAGCTCAAGCTAGCTAGCTCAAGCTCAAGCTCAAGCTAGCTAGCTAGCTCAAGCTCAAGCTAGCTAGCTAGCTCAAGCTCAAGCTAGCTAGCTAGCTCAAGTTCAAGCTAGCTAGCTAGCTCAAGCTCAAGCTAGCTAGCTCAAGCTCAAGCTAGCTAGCTCAAACTCAAGCTAGCTAGCTAGCTCAAGTTCAAGCTAGCTAGCTAGCTCAAGCTCAAGCTAGCTAGCTAGCTCAAGCTCAAGCTAGCTAGCTCAAGCTCAAGCTAGCTAGCTCAAGCTCAAGCTAGCTAGCTAGCTCAAGCTCAAGCTCAAGCTAGCTAGCTCAAGCTCAAGCTCAAGCTAGCTAGCTAGCTCAAGCTCAAGCTAGCTAGCTAGCTCAAGCTCAAGCTAGCTAGCTAGCTCAAGTTCAAGCTAGCTAGCTAGCTCAAGCTCAAGCTAGCTAGCTCAAGCTCAAGCTAGCTAGCTCAAGCTCAAGCCAGCTAGCTCAAGCTCAAGCTCAAGCTAGCTAGCTAGCTCAAGCACAAGCTTGCTAGCTAGCTCAAGCTCAAGCTAGCTAGCTCAAGCTCAAGCTAGCTAGCTCAAGCTCAAGCTAGCTAGCTCAAGCTCAAGCTCAAGCTAGCTAGCTAGCTCAAGCACAAGCTTGCTAGCTAGCTCAAGCTCAAGCTAGCTAGCTCAAGCTCAAGCTAGCTAGCTCAAGCTCAAGCTAGCTAGCTAGCTCAAGCTCAAGCTCAAGCTAGCTAGCTCAAGCTCAAGCTCAAGCTAGCTAGCTAGCTCAAGCTCAAGCTAGCTAGCTAGCTCAAGCTCAAGCTAGCTAGCTAGCTCAAGCTCAAGCTAGCTAGCTCAAGCTCAAGCTCAAGCTAGCTAGCTAGCTCAAGCTAGCTAGCTAGCTCAAGCTCAAGCTAGCTAGCTAGCTCAAGTTCAAGCTAGCTAGCTAGCTCAAGCTCAAGCTAGCTAGCTAGCTCAAGCTCAAGCTATCTAGCTCAAGCTCAAGCTAGCTAGCTCAAGCTCAAGCTAGCTAGCTAGCTCAAGCTCAAGCTCAAGCTAGCTAGCTCAAGCTCAAGCTCAAGCTAGCTAGCTAGCTCAAGCTCAAGCTAGCTAGCTAGCTCAAGCTCAAGCTAGCTAGCTAGCTCAAGTTCAAGCTAGCTAGCTAGCTCAAGCTCAAGCTAGCTAGCTCAAGCTCAAGCTAGCTAGCTCAAGCTCAAGCCAGCTAGCTCAAGCTCAAGCTCAAGCTAGCTAGCTAGCTCAAGCTCAAGCTCAAGCTCAAGCTAGCTAGCTAGCTCAAGTTCAAGCTAGCTAGCTAGCTCAAGCTCAAGCTAGCTAGCTCAAGCTCAAGCTAGCTAGCTCAAGCTCAAGCCAGCTAGCTCAAGCTCAAGCTCAAGCTAGCTAGCTAGCTCAAGCTCAAGCTAGCTAGCTCAAGCTCAAGCTAGCTAGCTAGCTAGCTCAAGCTCAAGCTCAAGCTAGCTAGCTCAAGCTCAAGCTCAAGCTAGCTAGCTCAAGCTCAAGCTCAAGCTAGCTAGCTCAAGCTCAAGCTCAAGCTAGCTAGCTCAAGCCCAAGCTCAAGCTAGCTAGCTAGCTCAAGCTCAAGCTAGCTAGCTCAAGCTCAAGCTCAAGCTCAAGCTAGCTAGCTAGCTAGCTCAAGCTCAAGCTCAAGCTAGCTAGCTAGCTCAAGCTCAAGCTAGCTAGCTCAAGCTCAAGCTAGCTAGCTAGCTCAAGTTCAAGCTAGCTAGCTAGCTCAAGCTCAAGCTAGCTAGCTAGCTCAAGCTCAAGCTAGCTAGCTCAAGCTCAAGCTAGCTAGCTCAAGCTCAAGCTAGCTAGCTAGCTCAAGCTCAAGCTCAAGCTAGCTAGCTCAAGCTCAAGCTCAAGCTAGCTAGCTAGCTCAAGCTCAAGCTAGCTAGCTAGCTCAAGCTCAAGCTAGCTAGCTAGCTCAAGTTCAAGCTAGCTAGCTAGCTCAAGCTCAAGCTAGCTAGCTCAAGCTCAAGCTAGCTAGCTCAAACTCAAGCTAGCTAGCTAGCTCAAGTTCAAGCTAGCTAGCTAGCTCAAGCTCAAGCTAGCTAGCTAGCTCAAGCTCAAGCTAGCTAGCTCAAGCTCAAGCTAGCTAGCTCAAGCTCAAGCTAGCTAGCTAGCTCAAGCTCAAGCTCAAGCTAGCTAGCTCAAGCTCAAGCTCAAGCTAGCTAGCTAGCTCAAGCTCAAGCTAGCTAGCTAGCTCAAGCTCAAGCTAGCTAGCTAGCTCAAGTTCAAGCTAGCTAGCTAGGTCAAGCTCAAGCTAGCTAGCTCAAGCTCAAGCTAGCTAGCTCAAGCTCAAGCCAGCTAGCTCAAGCTCAAGCTCAAGCTAGCTAGCTAGCTCAAGCACAAGCTTGCTAGCTAGCTCAAGCTCAAGCTAGCTAGCTCAAGCTCAAGCTAGCTAGCTCAAGCTCAAGCTAGCTAGCTCAAGCTCAAGCTCAAGCTAGCTAGCTAGCTCAAGCACAAGCTTGCTAGCTAGCTCAAGCTCAAGCTAGCTAGCTCAAGCTCAAGCTAGCTAGCTCAAGCTCA
>NW_027449988.1:0-12431 GCF_964194025.1 Convolutriloba macropyga
CTGTAATTTTAGGACCTTGCGAGGAGTAGTGAAAGGACAGCCTATGTTAGGGCGCTGTTTGCCATTCATGTTCTGCGTAACAAAAATTTTTAACAGCTCTCAAAAAAAGTTTGTAGAAATTGTTTTTCATGTTGATTTTTTTAATCGCTCTCGAAGTTTGAAGCAATTATTGTAAACGTGTGTATGTGTGTGTGCGTGCGTGCGTGCGTGTGTGTTTGCGTGCGTGTGTGTGTGTGTGCCTGCTTGTGTGTTCGTGTGCGTGTGTGTGTGTGTGTGTGTGTGTGTGTGTTCGCATGTGTGTGTGCTCGTGTGTGTGTTTGTGTTCGTGTGTGCATGTGTGTGTGTGTGTGTGTGTGTGTGTGTGTGTTTGTTTGTTTCTAAACAAAATTGTCGCTTGACCGCTTTCTTCTAGAACATTCTTTGACTTCTTGCGTCTTTTTCACACGAGTTCTTCATTTTTGAGTGGTCTAAGTTGCTCTCATAGCCGCGTCGGCAATTCCAGGCGGCTATTATTGCGATCGTAATTTTTTAATAGTCTGACAGGTTTTTGTTTCGTCATACCCTGACTTCTTGGAATTGACTTTTTCAATGACTTCGGTGACTTCTACTGCTTTGCAGTTAAAATTTGATTTCGTTATTTTGTGCGATTCAATGGTTTCAATTGAAAGTAATGCTTCTATGACTTTGGCGCTATTTTTAATTTTGCGAGTTTTTTGTTCATTTTGTCGTATCTTTGTATCTTTAATGACAGGTCTCATCTGTTGCTAAGGATGCTCGGATTATCGGTTGAATCGTTTCGGTTTCTAGCTGGGGTTTGTTGCTTTCTATGACTTATCTTTTGTTCGGTTTGAAAGGAGTGTCGCTAGTATTTATACTAACTGCTGTCATATAATTCAATCTCATTGATGACAGGTCTTATCGTTTTCTAATGAGGTTTTCGTTGAGCGAAATAATTGTTTCAGTTCGTAGTTTTTTGGTGTTTGTGACTGTTACGCTTTTTGTTTGTAAAAGGTCTTACCGAAGCTTGGAGCTTTTTTCAAAATTGGTCGTTTTTTGCTTTCCATCATTTAGATTCAATAATGACAGATTTCATCGGTTTCTAATTAAGAGTAAGTGACTCTAATGAGTTGTTTGATTGCATAACAATGGTTTTTATGACTTTTCTCAGCTGAGATATCGCTAACTTTGAAGTGATTTTGTGAATCTTGCCGTCTTTTGATTTTCTATGCACCGTTTTTAAGCCATTTGAACTTCGTGAAGTCTTATCATGTGTTGTGGTTAAAAATTTAGGCATTTAGTTTGATTCCCCTTTTATTGACGCCACTGACTTTCTAGGATAATCTGATTTTACCAATTTCGTTAGTTTTCGCCACTTTATTTCCTTGTATTATTTGAATTCAATTGCTTGGATTGCAATTCGGGACTTGTTCTGCTATATCTTTACTCTCGAATAAATATTTGTTTCGATTTGTCGCGATATTGCATGTTCGCCTGGCTCTGCTCGTTTATTCTTCGCTCATTCTGCTCAAAGCTCTTTTAAAGAGATGTTGGTCAGCAAAGAAATCTAAAATTAACGGCGTAATAAAATTGAAATTAAGAGTAGAAACGGGTTGAAGGCCAATTTTAGATGCATGCTACTTGAACTTTGTTCTAATAAGTCTTTGTTACTATCTTTTATGCTTATTGGTACTGATACTAGCACCTGTATCGCCTCATTAAGGAACAGGAGTAACTACGGAATGACATGAAAATAGTTCGCATTTCAAAATTATTTTTGGATAAAAATGAGTTTGTTCCTTTTTAGTTCTGTCAGTCTGTTCCTTCAATCTCAATCTGGGTTATGGGAGTCAATGGCGGTTTTTTTTCCGGTAATTTGCCAGGTGTAGTTGTTTAATAGCCGCCCTCATCTTCTCAGCCGGCTATTATAGCGCTCCTATTTTTTTTACAATCAAAGAGTTTGAATTGTATTGGTGCGCTGTTTTTTTTAAGATGTGTTCACACATTTTTCAATGACTTCAATTTTTCAAAACGGGATAAACAGGTAAAGCCCAGTGCGCATTAGGTTTCATTAGAGGCCCAAAGTGGGCTTTAGTAGTCCTCCAAGTGCTTTTAGTGGTGCAGCTGCTGGGATGGCCTTAATATAAAGTTAAAAGGTCATTTTTAGTAGTTTTTGGGTTAAAAATGGTGCAATTTTTCATGTTTTTTGTAATTTTTTTGTTTTGATTAGTCTTAGGTTGAAGTTTTCAAAAGTTGATGAAGGCCTTTTGCGAGACAAAATTGATTGTTATGACCATTTTATGAGCTATATGTTGCCACAAACACAAACACGCAATTTGATACTAATTTTTGCAATTTTTTCAGGTTTTTTGAAAATGTTTGTCATTTTTTGAGTTTTTTTTAGCCCTAGGTGTCTAGAAACCTCCTTTAGGGTTTAATAAAGGGTTTGAATATAGAATACTGCATAATTGCTAGTGGTAATGGAATGGTTGTCATGTTTTTGCCATCCTGAATTTTATTATTTTTTGAAAAAACTTTCAATTTTTTTCGTATTTTTTGACATTTATTGTCATTAATCAAGTTGTTTGAGTCCCAGGGGCCATAAAATCTCATCAACGGTTGGATGATAAGTCACTGGAATAATTTTAGCTGCCATGGAATAGGTTTCAACTTTTGAACATCACAAATTTTAGCAATTTTTTTGACAAAATTCGCTTTTTTTCAGGTTTTGGAAAATTTTTGTAATTTTTTTTAGTTTTTCTAGCTTCAGGGACCAAGCAATCTCCTTTGAGGCCTTTTAATAGGGCATTGCATGGTTTCTAGTAACAATGGAATGGTTTTTAACATTTTAATGTCTCCAATTTTAGCATTTTTTTAAATAAAATTTGCAATTTTTTTTGAAGCATCCTAATGTTTTTGTCAGTTTTTGATATTCGTCCATTCTCAAGTGGGAGAAAACAAGTTCCACGTTCTGAAAAAAAGTTACTGCATGGTTTTTAGTTTCAATGTATTATTTTTCAACAATTTAATTTTTCGACTTTTTTTCAAAACTTTTGCATTTTTTTCTTGCCTCTGTAGCCACGTAACCTCATCCAGGGTTTAATAGTATGTTATTAAATAGTTGCTAGGGGAAAATTGAAGGCTTTCGACATTTTAAACTACGAATTTCTATTTTTGTGAAGTTTGAAATTTTTTCTAAAAATTATTGCCTATCGATCTATGAGCCAATGAGTTTTTTAAAGCTTGGAATTGGGTTACTGGATAGCCTCTAGAGACACCGAAATGATTCTGAAGATATTTATATCACGATATTCAGCAAGATTTCCTTATAATTTGCAATTGATTTCTTTTTCTAAATGTTTTGTTCATTTTCGAGTTAATCGATCTTCAAGGCCAATGAATCTTTTTTTAGGGCTTGCAGATATAATACTGGACCGATTTGAGAAGCAAAAATTGGGTTTGAATATATTTTTGAAATAAGTATTTCTAAAGGGGAGTAAATTTTACCTTTGATTTAAAAGCTTCAAGAGTTTTAGCAATGAGTATATTTTTGCTTAGTTTTTGTTCTTTTAGTTTCTCAATTTTTTGAGATGATTTTGTTGGTGTTCTGGCTGGCATTGTTCAATTGATCAGCTGGTCAGATAGAGCACGTCTGAGTTTTTCATTCAATTCTTTGAATTGTGTTTCAGGACTTGTCCTGCTATGTTTTTTTTACTTCGTCGAACTTTTTTTCGCTTTACCCATTTTGCTGCTTTTTCGACATTTTTCGTGAAATCTTTTTGACTTCTCTAGGCTAGTTTCGCTCTTCTGTCATTCTGCTCAAAGTCATTTTTAACAGCAGCTGCTCAGCAAAGCAATTCAAAATGAAGAGAGTCAGTGTAAAAAAGTCAGAAATAGAAACAGGATAAAGCCCTTTTTTAGATGCCCGGTACTTGAACTTTGTTCTCATAAGTTTTAGTTAATATCTATAATGCTTATTGGTATTGATAATAGACCCTGTAGCCTCTCATTGAGAGACAGAAGTATGTTCAATTGCGAAATGACATCAAAATAAATCGGATTAAAATGCTTTTATACAAAAATCCATTCTTGTTGATATTTTCTTTTCTTTCAATCCCAATAGAGTAATGGGAATCAACGACGGCTATTTTACGGCAATGTGCCGGGCATGTTTTTTTATTCTACTGATTTGTCTGCCAAAGTTTTTTTTTATAGCTGTGCGAGATAATATAGTAAAACCCGTAGGGATATTGTTGTGAAATTTTTGTCATTAAAATATTACGTGATTAAGTCGCTGAGTAGTTCTTTTAAAACCTTATTAGTATCTATTAGTATGTGATTCACAAAAACTGCAGAGGAGAAAATTATCTTATATTTCTGGATGTGGAGGTTTAAAATCCATATGATGTGCAACGTATGATTAGATTGAATATTCAGGACTGTATCAATTCATCGAGCCGAGAGTTACTTTTAAGTGCAAAACCGTGTGAATTGCTATGCAGCCAAAACTGGGAGTCTTAAAAATTTTAAATTGATCAAACGGTGTCAAGTGGTAGCAGTTAAATTAGTCAGCGAAAGCTGAGGGTAAATGGGTTGATTAATCAATTGAAACTTCAAAAGGAAGCTAAATTGCTGAAAAATCAAAGTCGCGGCATTGAGTTTTTTCAGTTGTGTCCGAAAAGCATTTTTGTTTTTTGGCCATAAAGCTTCAGAAATATAATCGTCGGAACTAAGTTGGATCTCAAGGACGAGGCGGCTACTACTAATAATGAACTATTAGTTCTTCCCAGGGCACCCTGATCATCATTTTAAAACAATTTTTGAGGTAAAGCGCTAAGATGGAGCTGTAAGTTTTGTCAAAACGGCATTCAGATGCTTACTATATCCGATACTGACTCTAATATATGAAATTGAAGCCGTCAAAAATTGATGGCGTTGGTAAAGTTTTTCGGTTGTCATTTTTTTGAGGGATGGATTGATATGTAGTTGCTCTTTATCCTTACAATACAAATCTCTACGAAACGTTCCTTCAGACTGCATGAGGGTAGATACCATCAGGGGAAAACAAACATCAATTATTAAGAAGTGCAGTGGGTTTTAGACTGCCTGTCTTTGTTATTTTTACATGCTTTACTATTGTAATTTTTTGATCACATCGAGGTTGAACACGCTTCACGGCAACTTGGATTTGAGCAAGTTCAGAAGATATGACAGGAAATTTTACGCTTGCTTTAGAACATAAGTGGCAACTTCTTGCGTATAGATTACACGTGACTCAACCATCGTGACCAGTTGAAAATCTACATAGAAAATCAACGTTTTTGAGAAGCACAGACTGTTTTAGACATCTTGTCTTTAAATCAATTTCCTAGAATTTAGAATTGTAGAACAATTTGAAGCAATTATTGTAAACATACAATTTGTATGCAACACTTTCTTGACGTTTGCGTTTTTGTTTTGGAGTATTTTTTGACTTCTCAAGTGACTTTTTCACGCTTCTCTTCATATTTGAGGGGTCTCAATTAATCTCACTCCGAACTAAATTTTGTTGCTGAAGTAAAAGTGAATATAGCAAAGGAAATGACAAGTGCCTGAGAGCCGAACGGTGAACGCTTCTGTCGAGGATTCTGGAGGTCGCGGAGTTGAATCCCACCCTAGTTTTTGCAGCCATACTCAAAAATTTACTTAGGCTACAGCCCTTGCATTAAATTGTCCACCAGCCTATGGTTCAAATGCAATTAGTCCAACGTTTTTCGGTTTTTGTTTATTATTATTATCATTTTTGATTGTTATAGTAATTTTGAGAGATATTGGCTTGAGTTTAACATATTGGCTTAAGCAATAATTTGCTCAAAAAACCAACTACAAGTCAAATAAATTTAACCCAACTGTGGTCGAAGGACGCGCTGTACTAAATTTGTCATTAAATAAACGTTTGTTTACGTTTTCATTAAAATTAACGTTTTTGAAATGTTTTAGTGGTTTTGCAAATCTTGCCATCTTTTGCACTTCTACTGTCCGTTTTTCAGCCAATTGAACTGCTAAAAAGTATTTTATGACTCATTAGGTTTTATCCTATGTTGTGGTTGTGTCGGCACGTAATTTGGAAGTTCCCTTCAATTGAAGACTCTGACTTTCGGAGAATAAACTAGTTTCATTAATTTTGGCCTTTTTGCGTTGTTTTGCATTGATTCCCCCAAGGGTGTCGTTTAGTAAACTCATTCGAAGTATAGTCAATTTTTACTGTTTTAAAAATTTGTGATTCCTAAAACACTTGGAAAAAAGTTGTTGTTGTTGAAAACAATCCTGTTGTGCTGTCGAAAACAATGCGACAAATTTCAACTACCAGGGGTCTTTAAGATTGATTGTTTTCTCTGGGGGCAGTGAACTACATCTTCTGGCAAACCAACAAAACATATTTCTAGCTCGGAAAAAAGTATGCCGCGTACTCGCATATAGATAGCAACAAGTTGCTCAAAAAAGCTACTACCAGTGAAATAAATTTCTAACTCAACTGTGGCCCAAGGATGCGCTTGATTAAATTTATCATTAAGTAAGCAAGTCCAGCTCTAAATTAACTCGACGTAAGTCGACATACAAACGCCTTGTAGTACCTATAATCAGAAAGTTATTATTCAGAAAATATTATTGTTAGGTCTATTTAAAAACAAATTACTACGTCAATTCTACACCGAATTCTTGACGTGATCTTGAATATTCAGTTGATGTTCAACATGGATGACAATCAATTTATGACGTCAATTTTGCGGGAAAGGGCGTTTTTATGGAATTGTGTTGACATAGCTAGCTTAAACCAACCAAAGATTGTGGATTGACATTCACGTCGGAATGATCAGAGTGTAAACAGAGCTTGAAAAAAACCAAAATCAGTTGAAAGGATTATATTTGTCCCAGCTTGTAATTTTTAAAAAGATAAATCCAAAGAGAGCAAAATGAGAATTGAAAACTTATGACCAGAAAATTTTAGAGAAGTTAAAGGTAAATGAGAAACTTGAATTTGAAAACTTAAGATTTAGAAGAAAACTCTATTTTTTAGGTTTCACTAAGGACTTTCATATCAACGCGGAGTACTGTAATTCCTGTCACGATTCGCTGTTCTGGTCCACAAGTGATGATGTTATTCTTTTACACATTGTCATTATTAATTAGGCACAACAATGAGGATTTCTTGGCAAGCCCATGCAGTCTCCAGATTATTCAAGTAGCTATTGCAACCGAAAAGCGTCATAAGAAAACACAATGTTTCTCAGTCAATTGTCAGTCTCGCTGGTCATTTCAATTCCACAATCGAAATAGATTAACACTTATTCGAATGCATTGACTTCTCCTGTGGAAACTACCAGCTTCTACGCTCAATTTTAGAGACTTTAATTTAATTGCCTGAATGTGACTGTGTTATCTTTAGGGTTTAAATACGCACCGATGAAAGTAAGAATTTGTTTGTTTTGGGAACGTTTTTGGTGTATAATTTCTCGACTAGTATCTTTCTACATCAGATTTGAATTCCATTCTCAAAATTTTAATCAAACCTCAACTTTAATCGATCCAATGAAATGTCGATTTTTACAAATGTGATGCTTCTTAACCTACACTTTCGATTAGGTCTTTGGGATTTAAAGTCGGAAGGCTCTACTATAAATGAGAGAGCAACTCAAAAGAGCTAATTACGAAAAGCTATGGCCAGTTAGAGCAAAAGGTGAATCGAAATTTTTTGATTAGGAAAATTGAAGAGAAGTAAAAAGTAAATGAGGAGCTTGAGTTTGGCAACTTGGGAAATGTATTTTTATATTGAAAAAGGTCACTAAGAACTTCCCTATCAACGAAGCGTTCTATATTTTCTGTCACGTTTTGATATACCGGTCCAAAAGTTGGGATATCAGTGTTTTATACATCATCAATATTAATTAGGCAGAACAATGATGATTTCTTGGCAAGAGCATGCAATCTGCAGGTTATTCAATTAGATACCACAACCAAAAAACTAAAGAAAATTCAGATGCTACGCAATCAATTGTCAGTCCTCACTGTCTATTTCAATCAAACATTCGAAATAAACTAAAATTTATTTGAAAGCCTTGAATTCTCCTGTCAAAACTATCCAGCTTCCAGGCTCTCAATTTTAGGTTTTTTAGCTGACAGACAGGAGACGAGGGCTTGGCAGACGTGAATACTAAAAAAATGTTTATTTTCAATCAATGGGTTTTTACAATCTTCATAATAAAATGCTTACGTTTGGTTCGAGTAGTTTTTTGTTTAAAATTTTGAATCCGCATTTTGTTGCATTATGAAGTAAGGATCGAATTATGGATTTCAACAACCACATAGTGTTGACCATATTTTTGTCATGTAAACAAAATTTTCAGATTTTTGCCTAATGATCTGACATTAGGTTAGGCTGAGATTTTTTGCGGAGGGCTGTTTTTGCACATACCCAAACACTCTATTTATACTAAAATATTTATTTTTGTATCTGGTTTCTGGCTAGATTTTTCTGATAGTCTTGATAAATTTGAAAAGGGACAAAAACTGATTTTTGTGCATTATAAGATATGTGTACGTGCTCCGGTTGGTAGCGGAGATTGAATAAAATTGGATCATCAAATATCAGAAAGAAATAAAAACAATTCGAACCCATATAACTTCATGGTGGATGTTTATACTGGTGGTTTACTCTTCATACTGATGGATGTTTTATGAGCTATAATGACTAAGAGGATTATGTCAGTCGAAACCGGTCAGATCGTTTCAAAATACAGTCTTTGTTCGTTGGGGTTTTTCCCCCAAACTGAGATTTTTTCACTAAAGAAAATGAAATACAACTTAAGAAATACAGTTTTCAACGACAGTGGTGCAACGCAATTAGAGAACGTAGGCACACAAAGTGAACCACGAAATTCTGAGTCCAGCAAGGACATGCATACGGGTTTGACTCAGGAATTGCGAAAGATAAGTGTTAAAGAGTTTTTCCACGTAGCTCCAGGCACAGTTTTTTGTCTGCCAGATACTACAGAAAAACTCTACAGAGTTCAAGTAATAGAAAACTGTGTTCAGTACACCAAATTAAGATATCTTGGTTGGGGGTCAGAGCGCGACGCTTGGTTCAATTCCAAATCAATTTGGGCGTATCCAAAACACAAAGAACAGATGGGCAGCCGTCGGAAAATAAACACAGACCTCTGAAATAAAATAGACAACCTATTGGTCTCCTGTGGTCCCAGTCAGTTGAATAACTCACAATTTGAAAGTGTTGATCTCTCAATAAAGTTCGAAAATAACAAACTTCCCGAGTTGTTGTTCATATTGAGTTCTTACGTGCCAACCTGTCGCTTTGTTCCAATCAAATTCAGATCAAGATGGTCTCAATTGCTATCCAGCATTGTTCTTGAATGCGTTGAGGCTCCAGACAACGAGACAAATTGGCAAAAATTTTTTCGCAGTTTTAAAATGCGTTCCACGTGCTTGTAACCGAGGAGGCAAAAAACAAAAGCGCAATGAAGACCAACGTCTCGCAGAACGTTTTGACTGTTGGAACTCCGGTGAACATGGAAGCTTTGGTAAGAAGCTGTCTCCATGAAACAATCGAAAAGGCAAGCAATGAACAGCATTGAAGAAATAACGGCCAGAGCAAAACGTTGTGCTTACAAGGTCAATATGGCCGAGCTGCTAAAGTTTTAGCTTCTCGCACCCGATAACAAAGCTTCACTCAAAAAATTACACCCGAAAGAACTGTTACCCGGCGTCAGTATACCTGACAACATTGCATCCAATGCGTTCCAATTCAGTGAAAACGTAATGTATGAACAACTGAAAACATTCAGCAACCACATTGCAGCCGGTCCCTCTAAGATGTTTCCAGAACATCTTCAGCACGCAGTAGACTGCACTGCACCTGATCGGTCTGAGTTTGCTTTAAAAGCGATAACAAAATTTGTAAACTTTTGTAGCAGGGGACTCTTTCCTGCTTTTATTTCCAAATCACTCTGCTGCGCATCACTCCCGGCTCTATCCAAAAAGAAAGGCGGGGTGCTTCCAATAGCAGTTGGCAAAGTGTTCCGACGACTCATAGCAAAATGCCTGGCAAGTGAAGCTAAATCAGAAGTAATTGATCTGTTTGATAGTCCGCAAATGGGAGTCGTCGTTAGCGGAGGCACTGAGGCAATCATTAAATCGTCAAAAATTACATACGAAAACATAGTTACTGCTCAGTCGGACAAAGGCGTGCCTCAAATTGATTTCCAAAACGGTTTTAACTCAGTCCAGCGTTCACACTTATTAAAAGCGGATTGTGAATTTATTTGTGGAATTAACGCCTTCACCAGTTTTTGATACTCCCAGTTAAATTTCTATAACAATACAATCATCCAAACTGAAATGAATGTTCAGCAGGGTGATTCACTCGGACAGTCATTGTTCTCCTTGACGTTATGACCAATCATACAGAAGATCAGGACTTCAGTTCCGAATTTGTTACAGCAAACTTGGTTCTTAGATGATTTATTTATTGCATGATCTGAGGATAAGATCAAACAAGCGCTGGAATTCCTAGCCGAAGAAGGTCCTGAGAGAGGTCTAATCTTGAGAAAAGACAAATGTGAGCTGTGGTCAATTAAAGATTTACCCTCCGTTGATCAAGCAGTGAAAAGCAATTCGGGAAACGCTTTTGAATTTCTGGGAGCTGCGGTTTGTGCAAAAGGATTTGTCGCTTCGTGTTTGAAGAGGAGGGTTTAAAAAGTTTTTATCTATGCTGGACAATTTACATCACCTCAACGATCCTCAAGGTGCAATAGGTATCCTTCGTTACTATTTGGGAACACCGAAACTAGTATACTCTTAATGGACTAACACTCCATCAAAGGAGATGCTCGAAGTACTGAAAACTTTCAATGACGGCCAAAGAGAAGTATTGGATCAAATTGTTCGCCCAATTATTGGTGATGACGCATGGAAACAATCTTGCCTATCAGTTTGTCGGGACTAGGCGTCAGATAGTCACATGAGCAAAACAAAGGAGCGTTTGTGGGCTCAAATATAGCCTCAGACGAGCCGGTCAACAAAAAACAAGTTGGTGTTCCTCAGAAAGTGACATTTTTAAAGAGTTACACCAGAGTCTGGAACCGTTCAATCTACTTTCTCAAAAGAGGATCCACTTGATAGATGCACTTAATAAAGATAAACTTGCAGCCCTAATAAGAAATCAGACGTCAATCAGGGAAAAAGCAAGACTCCAACCGCCATGCCTGCCTTATTCTGGCGCGTGGCTTGCTGCCGTCTTCCGCCTGTTCATCACTATTTTGTCCCCAGTAACTGAAAAACGCAATCTCATTGAGGAAAATAACTCACGCACAGCAAAGGTCTATCTGCCTTCTTAGAAATTTGGCCAATCTGCTGCTCTAGACATAACCGTGACTTTCTCTCTTAAAGCGAACATTTTTTCTAATGAGGCCGAGAAGTCTGGCTATGCAATGGAAGCTGCTGCAGATCGAAAATATGCTCAATATGAAAATAGCTGTGCTCAACGACGAATTTTGTTGAGCAATTAGTTGAGCTTATCCGATAATTAGCAAGTCAATTACGTAGGACGCAATGTGAAGAGAACTATTCTCAGACGCCTGTGTTGAGCTGAATCAAACTATTGATCAGTTAGAAACACGCTCAGAATTATTATTGAACTCACCCAATGAGAGGGGAGTCTTGTCTTAAGCAATGTCATCCAACAGGAGGGACTTGTGCTCACTTCAAGTACAGTAACGCGAGGAAATTTAAAAAAAAACGAGTTAAAAGGCTGAGGTAGAGAAGACATCAAAGATCGGAGACAACATTAAGTTCTTTTACACTATTTTATTCTTACCTGACCAAAAAGGGGAGAATAAAAACAAACATTTTTTATGTGGAAAAAAAACCGCTGATGAAATGAGATTCATAAACTGTTGATCTCTTGTATTGATAACCACCGTTATGTTAACTACTCAAAAAAAATCAATGATCTACCCAAAAAAAAAACTGTAGATCTTCAGATAACGGAGCTTGCAAAACAACAGTATTGTATACTTCAACAAAATTTTGTTAATGGCTTTAAAATTGCTCTTATAATAATTAGACTCAATCTTTTCCATATCTTAACATCTTTGGAAGTTGGAGACTGACATGCATTCATAATAATAATTTTTACACGGCCAAATTCGCGAATAGGCGAATAGGAGCCATTCTTCGGTGTGAAAAATCTCTGGCTGTATTGAAGTTTCTGCGATATGATAAACTTACCGTAATATGTTTTTCCGACAAACCTTTCAAATTTTTAATAATTTTTTTATTGAGAGTTTAAATTTAAAAAATATGAATTAAACTCTACTGAGATCTATGCAACATTTGAAACACTAAAGTCTTGTCAGTTTTAACATACAAACATTGCATTG
>NW_027449989.1:0-51914 GCF_964194025.1 Convolutriloba macropyga
ATATCAGTAATTTTTCAGGTTTATCAAGCATCGACATAAAATTGAGGTAAATAACAAAACGAATCATATATTTTTGTTATTTGCTTGTTCTGAGTGGAAGTTTTGAATGGAAATGAAGAAATTTACTGGAAGAGTTAATTCCGTGCTGCATTGTTACTACTTTTGAGGCGAAATGTGCACTGAAAATGTCTCAAAAACCAGCACCAACCTCTGAACTTCCATCACTAATTTACGTCATTAGCACCCAAAAAAAAACAAAATTAAGGTTGTTGGATGTTCATGGCATAATTAAATATGTCCAGGTCGAGGTTTCAACGCATAAATTTGATTGAAAAATATAAGAATGTTGGTGAAAGTGGCGAAAAGATGCAAGAATTGCAAATTATTAGCGCTGAGTACGGTGAATGCGGTGAAAAAAGAGCATTCATCGCTGAATCGCAAATCTGCCAAAAATTGACAGCTGAACTTACCAAGTATCTTCTCCACAGAAAAAATTGCAAAAAAGATGGCAGCCGTGAAAAAAACTCGGCGCAAAAAATAGCAAATTGTTCAAAGTTTTAAAGCTAAATTACCAAAAATTTCTGTGGACTCAACTTTTCAATGAAAACTATTTTAGATTTGAGGCGAATGCATTGAGAGTGGCAGAAATAATTCATCGTTTTTACCTCAAAATTCGGTTCTTTCCCATTCTAGCCCCCGCATCAAACCATATCCCTCCTTTTTGTGTATATACCATGATTTGGGGGCTATAGGTAATCAAACCACTAAGCCAGGGAATATAATGGAAAGACCCCAAAGTCCATTCATTGAAACGCACACATAGCGGTAAAAGTAGTAGCAAATGCCGTTGTTTTTTAAATTGAATTTTTTTCTGTTTACTACTCTTAGCTGGTCATTTTCATTGTTGCAGCTGCCCCAAATTTATAGAAATTTATATAAGTTGCCACAAAATTATAAAACTATAAAAGAGCGCTAAATAGGGTTGAAAAATCAGAAAATTAAGCGCAATCTCTTACAAGGTTTTGTGATGGGTTTACAGACGTAATTTCAACGCAATCGACCTAAAATAAAGTCCTGAATTTGTCTACCCTAACTTGGCAACCCTAGTTAACGCTTATCTTCTTTAAAGTTTGCAAATTTCGCCGTCCCGGGAAAACTTTTATTTGACGATGAATAGTTTTCTTAAGAATATTATATGCTGCATCAGATCATTGCCATTTGCTATCAATTGACTACCACTTTTATAAGTTTCGATTGCAGGTATTATGTAATTTAGTTTTCACAAATATGATATACGCATATATATATATATATATATATATATATATATATATATATATATATATATATATATATATATATATATATATATATATTATACACACACACACACACATATATATATATATATATATATATATATATTCTACTATTTTCGTATTAAAAACTTATTGAAAATCTTAATAGAAAATGACCGAATATTATTGTCTTATTGTTTTGCACTGCAAAATGTTTTCTGTTTGCTTGAGTTTACATTTGACTGGATTTAGGCACAGTATCTGTTCATAAAGCCTTACCTAAACTCTAACACTGTTGATTACAAACAAAAAGAGATAAGAGGTTTGTAAGGGTAGGATCAACAGCTACGCTCCAAGCAACTAATTAAAGATAATTTTTCTCTCTCATTGAAAAACTTAAGAAATAATAGATATCGGCAAAATGCTGCCTTAGTTTAGCACTTTTAAAATGGGAAACACTCAGTAACGATAACCGTTCGCCAGCTTTGATTCACAAATGACACTCGTTTCTTATAAATTTTAATTACAGTTTGATCTGCTTTAGTTGTTTTTTTATCATTTATTATGGGCAAAGAGTTCAAAACAAGCTATGCTGTTTATATATTTTGTAAATTTTGTCTGAATGGAAATCAAGATAAATTATCTTTGTCATTTGGTGGTTGCGTTTAATTTTAATAAAACAAATTTGTTTGCAATGTAAACCTTTAAGGTTGACATAGAATTATCAGCGTATGAAAAATTTGTTAAATGTTTACGTTCAGACAATGGAAATTTTTAAAAACCAACTGAAGACAAAACCTCAACTTTTATTAACATCATTAGTAACGGCAAACAAAGAAATATGTTTTAGCAATTTAAAATTATTGGCAAACACTGAAATAGTGACATATTATTAATTTTATCGAATAGGTCTATCTTCATATTTGAAAATTAATCCTTGTGCAGAAACCACAAAAAAATCAAACATAATTAACCGAAATGCTTTCAAACAACCGGCGGGGGGCTGGCTTCCGTAGCTCCCAGTTGGAGTTCAGAACTAGACGAGAATGGGAACCAAAATGCCAAGTGGAGCTCCGTGGACCGGGGGTAAACGGGAGGGGGATAATTGAGTGGGGATGGGGGTAAAAATCAAAAGATTAGGAACCTTCTTCGCACTATGAAACTATCGCCCCAAAACAGTTTTGGCAAATCGAAGACTGGCTAGGCGCAAAGCTCTAGGAAAATTTGAGTCTTTGCCAGTATAGTCCATCGGCTTAGTGGCCAGCTGATCAGATAACTTGCAGTCCCCTCCTCCCAATCGTGAAAACTTACCAAAAATGGGGGATATAATTTCGTGGGGATAATTTAATGGGAAGAACCCAAAAATTGATGACATCCGAGGATTTTTTTTCTCCCATGTTTTAGGACAAACTGATCAGACAAAAACTTGGTCCAGCACAACATCGAATAAAAACCACAGGGCTAAAATAAATGCTACAGGCCTCGTTTATTAACAATAAAAAAACTTCTGCAGTGGAAGATTTAGACAAACGTTTTAACTTCGACAATCATGTTTTTCTTTGTCAAATTTCTATTAACCTAATTTTTTTTTCTTGTTGAGTCTTTAATTAAAAAAATTGGCTGGCTTTCTATAAAGCACTTTGAGTAATTCTTCAGGTTTACCAAGCAGCGAAAAAAATTAGGCAAAAACAAAACCAATCATATATTTTTGTTAAATGCTTGTTCCTGGTTTTGTTTCAAGTTTTGAATGGAAATGGAGATTTGTACTGATGGAGTTAATTCCGCGCTGTATCGTTGCTACTGCCGAGGCGAATTTTGCACTGAAAATTACTCAAAAACCAGCACAAACTTTTTGCTCTAAATTACGTCATTTGCGCCCAAAAAACTTGTTGGATGTTTATGGCATAATTAAATACGTCAGTTTCGAGGTGTCAACGCATAAATTTGATTAACAAATATAAGAATGTTGGTGAATGTGGTAAAAAGATGCAAGAGTTGTTAGCGCTGAGTACGGTGAAAGCTGTGAAAAAAAGAGCCCATCACTGAATCGCAAGTCCATCGAAAAGTGACAGCTAAATTTAACAAGTATCTTCTCAACAGAACAAATTGGAAAAAATTTGGGAGCGGTGAGAAAATTGGCGCTAAAAACAGCAAATTGTACCAAGTTTCAAAGCTAAATAAAAACAAATTTCTGTAAACTCAACTTTTTAATGAAAATATGTTAGATTTGAAGCGAATGCATTAAAAGTGGCAGAAAAACTTCATCGTTTTTACCTCAAAATTCGGGTCTTTCCAATTCTAGCCCCCATCAAATCATATCCCTCCTTTTTGTGTATATACCATGATTTGGGGGATATAGGTTATCAAATCATTAAGCCGGGGAATATAACGGGAAAGACATCGAAGTCCATTGAAACACGCACATAGCGGCAGTAGTAGTAGAAAGTCCGTTGTTTTTTAAATTGATTTTTTCATTCTGTTTACTACTCTTAGCAGGTAATTTTCATTGTGGCAGCTGCCACAAAAGTTTTAAAAAAAAACATACCACAAAATTATGAAACTTTAAAAGATAGGCGCTAACCAGGGTTCATAAATAAAAAAATCGCTGCAATTTTCATACAAAATTTTGTTATGAGTTTGCAGAAGTAATTCCAATGCAATCGATTCAAAATAATGACCTCAATTTGTCAGCCCTAACTTGGTAACCCTAGTTAACGCTTATCTTATATAAATTTTGCAAACTTCCCCATCCCGGGAAACCTTTCAATTGATGATGAACTGTTTTCTTAAGAATAGTATTTGCTGCATCAGATTGTTACCATTTGCTATCAATTGACTACCAATTTTGTAAATTTTGATTGCCGATATTATGTAATTCAGTTTTCAACAAAATTGAAAAGAAATAATCACGTCGATCAATTTGAAAAATTGTTCCGATATGCCCTGGCAGATACGGAAAGCATCATCGACGCTTTCTTGGAAACTGAATAAGACCTAAAAAATCTTCTTAATTTTATCGAGAAAAAAATGTCTCATAAAGATCTCAAAAGTAATAATTTTACTTACGAAATGCATTATATTGCTTCACGCATATTGTCTTCTATAAAAAACCATGTTGGTAATTTTAAACTTTTTAGAGAAAACAATTAAATTCTGGTATCAAGACCATCATCGTATAAAAAAATACCGTGAATGAAGCAAAGTAAATCTATTATCTATCTATCTATGCATATATATATATATATATATATATATATATATATATATATATATATGTATATGTATATATATATATATATATATATATATATATATATATATTCTTCTAGTTGCGTGCTAAGAACTTGATAAAAATCTTAATAGAAAATGACTGGATATCACTGACTTATTGTTTTGCACTGCACAATGTTTTCTGTTTGCTTGAGTTACTTTTGACTCTATTTAGTCACAATATCTGTCCATAAAGCCTTACCAAAACTCTAATGCTCTTGACTATAAACAAAAAATAAAACCTACAGTTCACATGCAATCTGCTCAACTGACAATCTGCGTTAATGCAAAGGTTAGAAAAAAAACGAATACTTAAATAGAGGACAAAACCATAGGGGTGCTTTTTTATAGTTAAGAAGAAACCAAAAAGTTTTTGATTGCAGGTTGAACAACTTCTGGTTGGCATTTATAAGCAGAATGGGAGCAACTTGATTTCAATTTTATATTAGCCAAAATTGAATTTTCCATAAAAACCAGAAAAATTTTGTTTGCCTATTTTTTCTTGAAAGCACACTCCAAGCAACAATTTAAAGATAAGTTTTTGTTCTCATTGAAAAATTTAACAAAAAAATAGAGCTCAGCAAAATGATGCCTCTGTTTAGCACTATTTAAATGAGAATTACTCAGTAACAAAAACCTTTCGCACGTTTTGATTCACAATTGACTCTCGTTTCTTATAATTTTTAATTACAGTTCAATCTGCTCTATTTATTTAGTTTTTACCATTTTTTGTGGGTAAAGAGTTCGAAACAAGCTATGCTGATTATAATTTTTTTCTGAATGGAAATCTAGATAAATTATATTTGTAAATTGGTGGTTGCGTTTTAGTTTTAATAAACTATATATGTGCAATATAAACATTCAAGGTTGACATAGAATTATCGGCGTATCAAAAACCTGTTAAATATGTCTACGTGCAGAAAATGGAATTGTTTTAAAGCCAACTGAAGACTAAACCGCAACATTTTTTAACACGGTTAGTTAGGGAAAACATAGAGATATGATTGGGCGACTTAGAAAAAAAAGCCAAACACTGAAATAATGGCATATTATTAATTTCATCGAATAGGTCTATATTCATAAAAAAAAATAATATGCTTTGAAAACTAACAAAACACAAAACCTCGAAATTCATTGAAATGATTATTTTACTCAAGCATAGAAGTACGTTTGGGCAACATAGAAATATTGGCAAACGTAGAGAAAATGAAATATTAAAAATTTATCAAATATGTCGACACTCAAACACAAGAATACTTTAAAAACCACCTGAAGACGAAACCTCAACTGTTATTAAAATGGTCATTTTTCAGAATGATAAAAAAAACAGAATTTGTTTGCAAAATTTTCTGGTCGTGAAAATTTTGTCAAATTAGGAGAGGGTATTACGGCTTTTTCACAGAAACCTTTTTCTATCAGGTCTACGGCATTTGAATATACGTCTCCGTTTTCAGCAGGATTAATAGTTGATTAAGTTAAACACTGCTATCATTATCATAAGAGAACAGGTTTTTTGGTGTAATTGATGCGGATTGTTAAAACCAAAACCACAAAGATTTTTAGGGAGTTTTTTGAGTCAAGGTAATCGAGATGGGCCCCTTCTTAACATTAGGTAGAAACTAGAAAAAAAATTGACTTCGATTATTCCCTGCGCAGAAACCACGAAAAATGAAACATAACTAACGGAATTGCTTTCAAACAACCGGCGAGGGGCTGGCTTCCGTAGCTCCCAGTTGGAGTTTAGAAGAGGACAAAAATGGGATCAAAACTGCCAAGTGGAGGTGAGTGGACTGTGGTTGAACGGGAGGGGGCGATTGAGTGCGGAGGGTAATAAAAATCCAAAGATTAGGAACCATCTTCACACCATGAAACTATCGCCACAAAACAGTTATGGCGAATCGAAGACAGGCTAGAGGCAAGGCTCTAAGAAAAATCGGGTCTTTGCCAATATTGTCCACCGGCTTAATGGTCAGCTGGTCAGATAATTTTTAGTCCCCTCCTCCCAATCGTGTAAACTTACCCTAATGGCGGAGCTATAATTTCGTGGGGGTAATTTGATGGGAAGACCCTAAAAATTAATGCACTCCGAAGATTATCTCTTCCTCCCTCCATTTAGGACGGACTGGTCAGACAAAAAAATGGTCCAGCAAAACATCGAATAAAAAACCACAGGTCTAAAATTATTGCTACAAGCCTCGTTTATTAACAATAAAAATTTTCTGCAGTGAAACATTTAGACGAAAGTTTGTTTTAACTTCGACAATCATGTTTTTCTATGTCAAATTTGTATTAGCTTACTTTTCGTGTTGAGTCTCTAATTAAAAAAGATTGGCTGGCTTTCTATAAAGCACTTTCAGTAATTCTTCAGCTTTATCAAGCAGCGACAAAAAATGGGGCAAAAAACAAAACAAACTAATCAAATAATTTTGTTATATGCTTGTTCCTGGTTTTGTTTCAAGTTTTGAATGAAAATAGAGATTTGTACTGATAGAGTTAATTCCGTGCTGTATCGTTGCTACTGCCTGCTGTATCGTTGTTACTGCCGAAGCGAATTTTGGACTGAAAACGTCTCAAAAACCAGCACCAACCTCCGAACCTATTGCACTAAATTACAACATTTGCGCCCCAAAAACTTAAAATTGTTGGATGTTTATGGCATAATTAAATATGCCAGGTTCGAGGTGTCAACGCATAAATTTGATTTAAAAATATAAGAATGTTGGTGAATGTGGAGAAAAGATGCACGAATTGCAAATTGTTAGCGATGAGTACGGTGAATGCAGTGAAAAAAGTCATGCGTTGAAATCGCAAATCAAACAAAAATTGACAGCTAAACTTACCAAGTATCTTCTCCACAGAAAAAATTGCAAGAGAGATGGGAGCCGTGAAAAAACTCCTCTTACTCCGTTTACTACTCTTAGCTGGTCGTTTTTATTGAAACCAAAAATTAGTCGCAATAGCTTTGTTGTTCTGCAGTCTCACAAACAACAGAAAAAAAGACAGACCAAAAAATTACTCTTTTTATTAAAGAATGAGATATTATTTCTTGATTAAGAATTCTGTACAGGCTTTCACAGCCTCCATTAGCTGCTCTCAAATAACCTTCATTTAGAGTGACACATATTCACTTGACCTTATCTCTTTGAATTAAAGTGAAGAAAAGTCAGTTTCAAAGTGAGGAAGTCACTTTTGAGAGCGAGGTAAGTCACGTGTGAGCAAAAACTTAATCACGCAAATGAGCAAAAAACTCGCTGCAATACGAGTGAAAAATGACGTCACGCGCACAGTTTGGATGAAACTGCATGATCGAATAAAAAAAGCAGATTTGAAGTGATTGTGAAGTCATATGCTCGTAACAAAAATCGGATTTTTTTCCGTTTGTGCCCCTTAGAGGGCGCATATTATTTGCACCCCCTAGACGCACGTGCAACATTTTTATATAGTGATTTACTATGTAATGGCACGTGCTCTGTAACTGGGGGGCGTATAACGTACTGGGGGGGCACAAACGGAAAAGATCCCAAAAATCTTGACGAAATGAAAAACCAGGAGAAGGTCAATAATAGCCCCAGCTATCGCTGTGCGGCTATTAAGAAGAGACATTTAAAAAAAAAGCTAAGGGACAAAGTGTGGTTTTCATACGTACTTTAGGACATTTTGCTATTGTCCTTTTATGAAAAAGTGCTTTTCAACCGGACCCAGCAATATGTGAAATCATTTCCAACTTTTAATCGCAGATCTCTCACGTATGAGACGTCTGAAACATCAAAAGTTTTCAGTGCAGCTTCATTAGAAGAAATTTAGTTTTTCATCTGTTTTTAGTTGCATATAAGCGAATAATAGTTTTCAAAAATTGGTTGATTGTTATTGGAACGCGTAGTCGTTTAAATCAATTCAAACTCATAGTCAGAGATCTCCTATGTTTAGGAAGATTAAAACATAAGAATTTTTGGAGCAGTTTTTCAGGACAGAAAGTTAATCGGTGAAAAAATTTAACCCTCAAAACCCCGCATCTTACGTCAATTCAGAGGTAATAATCATTAAATTTTCTGCGTTGATTTTTCGTAAAATTTGCGGTCTTTGAAAGTCACATTTTAATTGTCACCGATTCCTGATGGTAGTGCTGATTTTTTTCGCCGCTTGAGCTGTGAAAAAAAAAGCTCATTGCTAAAAGATGCTAATCTTACAAAAATTCACCGCTAAAAAACGCCAATATTTCAAAATTTTAACACATATGGTTTCCATAAAGTTTACTGAATCTGATATAAATTCATTGAAAGAATCGCAGAAGTTTCAGATGGCGCAGTGGAATAGGAGGTCGTTGACGTTTAGGAGGTGAGAGGTTTAAACGTATAAACGCCTCTACGGCAGTTTATTGTGTAAGAATTCAAATCAATGAGGTGAATAGAGAAATTTAACAGCTCAAAGCCTCAAGTCGTACCAAAGTTCACCGCATTTCTCGCTAAAAGATGCAAGCGCTTTGCTGTACGAAAAACTTGTTTTTTCATCGCTATTCACCGTAACTTATATATTATTTGTTTTCGACCAGACTTCGATCCGGTTAAGAGGTGGGGAGGTAGGTGCTGCGGTTATAACTCGCGTAAGAGCCCCTGTTAAAATATCCTGTTTGTCACGATATCCTTTTTGTCGTTTTTTAGTTTGTCGCGATGAACTTTTTCTAATATGAACTTTTGTGGGGTTGTCCTACGGTTTTGTACGGCCACGGGCGGCCGAGTGCCAACTTTTGGTAAGCCGACATCCCAGCTGGGGTAAGAAAATAATCACTTAAATTCCGAAGGCATACATTTACATTATCTTTGTTAGATATCTGAGGCAAACATACCAGTAGAGATTGCACATGGCGACAGCTAGACATATGGTGGCGATGGGGTTCAGACACACTCCCAAAATGCACATCAAACATGACATATCTGCCTTGCCCATGATTGCGATCTGTCTTTACTTCTGAAACCTTCAGTGTAAAGAGAAAACTAATTTTTTATTGTCTGAAAACGAAAAAAAAAACAAATTCATGAAAAAATGGTTCAAAACCGATGATCATTATTTTTTTTCAGTTCAAGCCAAATGTACAATAGAACCGCTATCTTTGTGGGAAAACCATTTGAAGTAATTCTCCGGTTCCCGCTCACAAAGAATTCCCGCCAGTGCTTTACAACTCTTACGATAAGACATAAAAAGTCCAGCTCCCAGTTCATTGGGTGAGACATCGAAAACGCATAAGCACAATTGTCCCGCTCATATGACACGTTTTTCAACAAAAACAGCTCACCAATTAACAGGTGACATAAAGATTCAAGGGTTTGCTCGAGTTTCATTTGTGCCCAAAGTTTTGCCAATATTGCAACCAGCACGACTGCAGACCACCAAATTGCAAACTTCTGCTATCAGTCAGCATGGTGGTTCGTTTGGGGGGGGGGTCAAACGACATGTCTCTTAAAGTGAACTGAACTTCAATTTCGCTACAATTCCTGGCGTGCGTGCTGTTCATTCTTCGTCCTTAGACGCTGATGAGTCGAAACAACAATAACAACAATTCTCCGGCGCATTCGGGATAAGGCTTGGTTGCCAGGGGAAGACATCACGGTAACATCGAATGCCGCTAGCTAACACAAATTCTATTCAATCAAGCTATGTGGCCGGGACAAAAATAGTTATTAGGTAGCTAAGACGCAGAACCCACAGTACGCTGATATCTTCGGTCTCATAAACTATTATATCATCCCAAATATAACATAGCCGGAAGATTGCCGGAAAATAGCCGCTATAGACGCTTGTGGCGTTTCATGAATTGAAAAAGCTAAAGAAATAAGATAGACAGATCGACCACCAGTCCTTTAATAGACCACTACACTTTTTGGGTTAGATTCGGACTGTCAAATTTTTGACATATACGGTCTATAGGGAAAAAGCGAAATTGATATTCGAAATCAAAAATTCAAGACTAATACTCAAGAACTATGGCATATAAGTTTGGCACTACTTAAAGGCACACTATTGATCTTTAACTAAAATGTTCATAAAATTTAAAGTTTCATAAGTGAGTTCAGAAGTCATTTTTTTGAGTGAGGTAAGTCAGGCAATTGACCTAAAAGCAGAACTGACGTCACACACACAAATTTTAACTGCAAAGCAATAGAAGGCACTGAAGTCAATTCCAAGAAGTCAGGTTACCCTCTCTCCATCACTCAGAGTTGTTCAAATGTTTTCTGGCTGCTTAAGTTCTTTCCAACTACGATTTAAGCATCCAGGAGGCATTTAAACATTGCAAAATTACTCGAGCTCAATCAGGATTCCAAATACTGTTTTCACTGATTATGTAAGAACTTCTGCGGACCATCGGAAAGGAAATTCCGAGGGTGTATAACGCAGGTTGAATTCTTTTTACTACAATTAATTTGTGAATCTAGTATTTTGTGAGGATTGTTTTTGGAGTCCGGTACCTCAATTATCAATTTTATAGATAATTCGAACTCATGGATTCCAGCATGTTAAGTATTGCCAGCATGAGGTAAGTCAGGCAATTGGACTAAAAACAGAACTGACGTCACATACACAAATTTTAACCGCAAAGCAATAGAAGTCACTGAAGTCAATTCCAAGAAGTCAATTCCAAGTAGTCAGGTCGTAAGAATCATCGATGGAGACGCCGAATTAAAAAAAAACACGATGTCCCCAATGATAGCCGCTATCGTTTCGCGGCTATTAAAAACGACACAGTATGATCTCCCATTACATCTAGAGTCCCCGTTCCGCAAAAAGGACATTTTCTTTTGTTCTCATACAATCTTACACAAAGTTAGCTTTTTAAGACTAGCTCAAATTTTGATATTAAAAAGGCGATAAATTTTGCTCCAGAGCTGAAATGGGGTCTAAGATGATTAAATAACCTGTTCGTGGTAGAGAAGAAGATGGTAAACGAGTTATTCCTTGTATAAGTTTGATTGGTTAAGCACTTTTGATAAGCTGAGTCATCGAGTTTTCCCAAATTTTTTGTTGAGAGGGCTTTGCGGCCAAATTTTTATTAACTTTTTTTGAACTTTTACAAATGAGAAATTTTTGGTTGGATTACAGCCTGTTTGTTCTTCTAGCAGATCAGAGCATCGGAAAACAGAATCAATTGTGTTTCAATATGCTAGAAAAAACGCAGGTTGAAATTGATCAGCGAATCTTATTATTTCAACGCCTGCCTTAATGTGATATAAAATCTCGTCTCATGAACAATCAATCAATAAAACTTCTAAATTACGTGCAAATGTTGCGCGGTAAAGTGAATCAAACTTTTGCTTATTTTTATATTTGTCTAAAGAGAAATTCATCGCAAAGGTAGGAACATTTTGCGGGTCATAAGGAAACAACACATGATTACAAAAATTTAAAAATGCGCAAATTTTGCTCATATGGATCAGCGCGTTTCAGAAAACAAGGTGAAATAAAATTGACAGATCTCGCAGCATCTACGGGAGAAGGAAAAAAACGCAAATTTTACTATAACAAGAAGCAAAATTTTTGTATTGTTGAGCATATTTCTATGCTTGATTGGATTGAATGCGTTTCTGAATTCTATCTGGTGTATACTCTACTTTTTCTGAATTCCTCAGAATGTTTTTTTCGACATGCACTATGCTCTCGGTTCCTTCCTTGATAGCAACTCTCAATTGCTTTGCTCGAAATAACTCAACTGCATCTCAACTTTGTTAAAAAGACAAGGGTGGCATATTGGAAGAAGACAAATTGTTAAAAAAACTTCAGCTTTCTAAAATTGATGAGATGTTGAGCTATAATCTTTCATTGGGTCATGGATTTCATCTTCTCTTAGATACAGCTTTTCGAAATCATTGAGGAAGTTTTATGTCGGTTGCTATTCCATCTGATTACAGCACTTTGGTCGGGTGTTGGAAATGTGCTTGACGAGAGAGCTTTTTGGCCTTAGAAGCAAGCATCTCTCTTGTCTTGCTGCTGCCCTTACATTGCGCATTCTTCATCGAAGCAGCTTTGCGTCCAAGAACAGAACAGAGTACTTACCCTCTCTCCATCACTCAGAGTTGTTCAAATGTTTTCTGGCTGCTCAAGTTCTTTCCAACTACGATTTAAGCATCCAGGAGGCAATTGAACATTGCAAAATTACTCGAGCTCAATCAGGATTCCAAATACTGTTTTCACTGATAATGTAAGAAATTCGGCGGACCATCGGAAAGGAAATTCCGAGGGTGTATAACGCAGGTTGAATTCTTTTTACTACAATTAATTTGTGAATCTAGTATTTTGTGAGGATTGTTTTTGGAGTCCGGTACCTCAATTATCAATTTTATAGATAATTCGAACTCATGGATTCCAGCATGTTAAATATTGCCAGCATGAGGTAAGTCAGGCAATTGGACTAAAAACAGAACTGACGTCACATACACAAATTTTAACTGCAAAGCAATAGAAGTCACTGAAGTCAATTCCAAGAAGTCAATTCCAAGTAGTCAGGTCGTAAGAATCATCGATGGAGACGCCGAATTAAAAAAAAAACACGATGTCCCCAATGATAGCCGCTATCGTTTCGCGGCTATTAAAAACGACACAGTATGATCTCCCATTACATCTAGAGTCCCCGTTCCGCAAAAAGGACATTTTCTTTTGTTCTCATACAATCTTACACAAAGTTAGCTTTTTAAGACTAGCTCAAATTTTGATATTAAAAAGGCGATAAATTTTGCTCCAGAGCTGAAATGGGTTCTAAGATGATTAAATAACCTGTTCGTGGTAGAGAAGAAGATGGTAAACGAGTTTTTCCTTGTATAAGTTTGATTGGATAAGCACTTTTGATAAGCTGAGTCATCGAGTTTTCCCAAATTTTTTGTTGAGAGGGCTTTGCGGCCAAATTTTTATTAAGTTTTTGAACTTTTACAAATGAGAAATTTTTAGTTGGATTACAGCCTGTTTGTTCTTCTAGCAGATCAGAGCATCGGAAAACAGAATCAATTGTGCTTCAATATGCTAGAAAAAATGCAGGTTGAAATTGATCAGCGAATCTTATTATTTCAACGCCTGCCTTAAAGTGATATAAAATCTCGTCTCATGAACAATCAATCAATAAAACTTCTAAATTACGTGCAAATGTTGTGCGGTAAAGTGAATCAAACTTTTGCTTATTTTTTTATTTGTCTAAAGAGAAATTCATCGCAAAGGTAGGAACATTTTGCGGGTCATAAGGAAACAACACATGATTACAAAAATTTAAAAATGCGCAAATTTTGCTCATATGGATCAGCGCGTTTCAGAAAACAAGGTGAAATAAAATTGACAGATCTCGCAGCATCTACGGGAGAAGGAAAAAAACGCAAATTTTACTATAACAGGAAGCAAAATTTTTGTATTGTTGAGCATATTTCTATGCTTGATTGGATTGAATGCGTTTCTGAATTCTATCTGGTGTATACTATACTTTTTCTGAATTTCTCAGAATGTTTTTTGTGACATGCACTATGCTCTCGGTTCCTTCCTTGTTAGCAACTCTCAATTGCTTTTCTCGAAATAACTCAACTGCATCTCAACTTTGTTAAAAAGACAAGGCTGGCAAATTGGAAGAAGACAAATTGTTAAAAAAAACTTCTGCCTTCTAAAATTGATAAGATGTTGAGCTATAATCTTTCATTGGGTCATGGATTTCGTCTTCTTTTAGATACAGCTTTTCGAAATCATTGAGGAAATTTTATGTCGGTTGCAATTCCATCTGATTACAGCACTTTGGTCGTGTGTTGGAAATGTGCTTGACGAGAGAGCTTTTTGGCCTTAGAAGCAAGCATCTCTCTTGTCTTGCTGCTGCCCTTACATTGCGCATTCTTCATCGAAGCAGCTTTGCGTCGAAGAACAGAACAGAGTACTTACCCTCTCTCCATCACTCAGAGTTGTTCAAATGTTTTCTGGCTGCTCAAGTTCTTTCCAACTACGATTTTAAGCATCCAGGAGGCAATTGAAAATTGCAAAATTACTCGAGCTCAATCAGGATTCCAAATACTGTTTTCACTGATTATGTAAGAAATTCGGCGGACCATCGGAAAGGAAATTCCGAGGGTGTATAACGCAGGTTGAATTCTTTTTACTACAATTAATTTGTGAATCTAATATTTTGTGAGGATTGTTTTTGGAGTCCGGTACCTCAATTATCAATTTTATAGATAATTCGAACTCATGGATTCCAGCATGTTAAATATTGCCAGCATGAGGTAAGTCAGGCAATTGGACTAAAAACAGAACTGACGTCACATACACAAATGTTAACTGCAAAGCAATAGAAGTCACTGAAGTCAATTGCGAGAAGTCAATTCCAAGTAGTCAGGTCGTAAGAATCATCGATGGAGACGCCGAATTAAAAAAAAACGATGTCCACAATGATAGCCGTTATCGTTTCGCGGCTATTAAAAACGGCACAGTATGATCTTCCATCCCTTACATCTAGAGTCCCCGTTCCGGAAAACGGACATTTTCTTTTGTTCTCATACAATCTTACACAAAGTTAGCTTTTTAAGACTAGCTCAAACTTTGATATTAAAAAGGCGATAAATTTTGCTCCAGAGCTGAAATGGGGTCTAAGATGATTAAATAACCTGTTCGTGGCAGAGAAGAAGATCGTAAACGAGTTTTTCCTTGTATAAATTTGATTGGTTAAGCATTTTTGATAAGCTGAGTCATCGAGTTTTCCCAAATTTTTTGTTGAGAGGGCTTTGCGGCCAAATTTTTATTAACTTTTTTTGAACTTTTACAAATGAGAAATTTTTAGTTGGATTACAGCCTGTTTGTTCTTCTAGCAGATCAGAGCATCGGAAAACAGAATCAATTGTGCTTCAATATGCTAGAAAAAATGCAGGTTGAAATTGATCAGCGAATCTTATTATTTCAACGCCTGCCTTAAAGTGATATAAAATCTCGTCTCATGAACAACCAATCAATGAAACTTCTAAATTACGTGCAAATGTTGTGCGGTAAAGTGAATCAAACTCTTGCTGATTTTTTTTTATTTGTCTAAAGAGAAATTCATCGCAAAGGTAGGAACATTTTGCGGGTCATAAGGAAACAACACAGGATTACAAGAGTTTAAAAATGCGCAAAACTTGCTCATATGGATCAGCGCGTTTCAGAAAACAAGGTGAAATAAAATTGACAGATCTGGCAGCATCTCCCTAAACTCGATTTTCTTACTATATTGTTCCTCTGATTAGACTATCAAATTTGTCATGCTTTGATATCTCTTATCCTTACTGAGGCCCGAACCATTATCAAGTTATTGTTATTTTCAGTCTTTTACCCAGTCAGATTCAGTTCCTGCAACGACGCCTTCAACAAGATGCCCGCAGTTTTGGGAGAAGTTCGCAATTTGGCTTTCATCTCAGTTATAATAGGTCAGATGGCAAGGGAAAAGACTGTGTACCCAGTGGATTGCCTTTTGGTGCTCCCTTCTGACCGTCAATTGTGGATCTACTGAAGAACAAATGGATTTACGGGAGAAGGAAAAAAGCGCAAATTTTACTATAACAGGAAGCAAATTTTTTGTATTGTTGAGCATATTTCTATGCTTGATTGGATTGAATGCGTTTCTGAATTCTATCTGGTGTATACTCTACTTTTTATGAATTTCTCAGAATGTTTTTTGTGACATGCACTATGCTCTCGGTTCCTTCCTTGTTAGCAACTCTCAATTGCTTTTCTCGAAATAACTCAACTGCATCTCAACTTTGTTAAAAAGACAAGGCTGGCAAATTGGAAGAAGACAAATTGTTAAAAAAAACTTCTGCCTTCTAAAATTGATAAGATGTTGAGCTATAATCTTTCATTGGGTCATGGATTTCGTCTTCTTTTAGATACAGCTTTTCGAAATCATTGAGGAATTTTGATGTCGGTTGCTATTCCATCTGATGACAGCACTATGGTCGTGTGTTGGAAATGTGCTTGACGAGAGAGCTTTTTTGGCCTTGGAAGCAAGCATCTCTCTTGTCTTGCTGCTGCCCTTACAATGCGCATTCTTCATCGAAGCAGCTTTGCGTCGAAGAACAGAACAGTACTTACCATCTCTCCATCACTCAGAGTTGTTCAAATGTTTTCTGGCTGCTCAAGTTCTTTCCAACTACGATTTAAGCATCCAGGAGGCATTTAAACATTGCAGAATTACTCGAGCTCAATCAGGATTCCAAATACTGTTTTCACTGATTATGTAAGAACTTCTGCGGACCATCGGAAAGGAAATTCCGAGCGTGTATAACGCAGGTTGAATTCTTTTTACTACAATTAATTTGTGAATCTAGTATTTTGTGAGGATTGTTTTTGGAGTCCGGTACCTTAATTATCAATTTTATAGATAATTCGAACTCATGGATTCCAGCATGTTAAATATTTGGAGCCCTTTACAGCAGACAGAAATTCGGTGGAACGCAAATAAGTCCAAATAAATTAAGAAAACAATCACTTATCTTAGTCTGAACACGATTGCAATTACCTCACTTCTGATTTTGTTAATCTGTGCTCTAAATTTGAGAGTATGATTGTTCTCAATTATATCATGAAAAGTATGGCTACAATTAGAATGTGAATCCGTGATGATGTGTCAAGACTAATTGGTTGTTCAATTAACTCTATTGTTAAGCCAGTTCAGGACTCAATCAAGACGCTCTTTTGTGAACTGGTACGTGACTTGATCCGCGTGCTTCTTTTGTTTGGCGACAAAAAAGGGCAATTTGTTGATGATTTTTAATGAAAATAGAGTAGCTGAGGACGTCTTGCCATTAAATCATTAAGGATTAAGTATCAAGGAGTGGGTTGTCAAAAACAAGGCATGGTTGATGATTGAGAAGACCACTGCTAAAAGAAAAAAGTGAAAGAAAGCGAAAATTAGCAAGGGACATCTTGGTACATTACGCAAGTGGCTTTGAAAAGTATCTGAGGCCCAAAATTGATCAGATGCCTAAAGTTTAATTTTACGCATATATTTCGTGTGGTGAATCAAGAAGTTCATTTTTGAAAAACAACTCGTTACACAAAAAATGGCGGTGTTAAACATCAACGCTTCAAAAATTGGTTCAATTGAAACTGTGATCTGTTTTGTATCTTCTGAACATTACGTTTGCAGTCTAATTGCAGTTGAAATTTTTCAGTTTTGTTTTGTCAAATATCTATAACCTGTGGTTACATTCCTCCAAAAAAAATTCAGTCAGAGAAACAAAAGTTTTTCATTAAAGATAATCTAAGCACAAATTAAGTTACTATGAGTTAGGTATATTCAACATTGGCCAAACAGAGGAGGTTTTAAATTGTGGTTCATTCAGTTTGTGCCCCCAGTCTGTTCTGTTCACTGGCATCTTCTTCGGGCTTAAAAATATAGTGGGCTTATATTTTTTACGCCCCAGGCGCACGTGTTTCTTTACATGGTAAGGTGCCATACAACAACATAAAATTTGTAACTGGGGGCGTAAAAAACCATGGGAGGTGAAAACAGAATAAATCCATAGTAGTTTATGCTTAAGACCAGTAATCTTTCATTCAAATTTTGGCTAGGTATGTAAATCTTCGGTTCGTTTTCGTTTCGACCCCCCCGTACGTTATAAGCCCCCCAGTACGTTATAAGCCCCCCCCCCAGTTACAGAGCACGTGCCATTACATAGTATATCAATGTATAAAAATATGTGCGTCTGGAGGGTGCAAATAATATGCTGGGCAGAAGAAACGGAAAATATCTCTAATTTGCTACAATTTATTAACTTATGAAAACTAATGATTGACAAATTTGAAAAACTACTGAAAAAAATTGAGGCTGAATAAACTACTAAATGTAACGTCAAAAATTTATTAATTGTTGCGGTACAACACTCGAAAACATGATCGCTCGAACCAGAGTCAACTCTTGAAAATGAAGATGAAATTTTCAAATCATAGTTTCCAACCAAATCATTTAATTAACACGTGATAACAACTTATTAAATATTAGACACAAAAAATAGTGAGTTTTTTTTAAATGTAGATTAAGGAGTAACTTTCACCTAATTAATATCATTAAAAAGCTAAAAAAAATTTATAAGGAACAAAATAGTATTTTTGCAAAACAAAAGACTTTTTGTCTAGCTTTATAATACAAAAAGTTCTTTTTGGCAAAACAGCTGTTTGCAAACTAAAGCTAGAGAAAAAGTTAGTCATTTGTTTTGGAAAAATACTATTTTCTTTCTTATAAATTTCTTAAGCTTTTTTTATATTAATTAGGTAAAAAATACTTCTTTATCTACATTTTTTTTTAAAAAGTTTCACTGACTTTTCTGTTTAGTTTTTAATAAGGTGTTATCACATGGTTATTAATTGTTTTGGTTGAAAAAAAAGACATGAGAAAGTTCATCTTCAGTTCCAAGAAATTATTCATGAATAAATTCACTTTTATTCACTAATTATCAACTATTAAAGTTTAATAACCACTTTTACGTGCTCAAAATTGCGCTTTAAATTAGGCTTAAATGAGGATTACATTGCAAAATAGAGTTACGTTGCGTGCAAAAAAGAGAAACATACATTGAGCAGGTTATTGATACATAGCGGTCAAAAAAATGGGATACATAGCTTGTATCTCCATTTCGCGGTTGAGAATTGGACACTTGCGGACACGGGTTGCAAAATTTCTTTCAATGTTGCCCGTTTTTTCTAATGTATCTGATTTACGCAATATTGTTGCATTTTCAATGTATTAACATAGGAAAAACGAAGATCGTGAAACTTTGCCCGTGACGGTTTGGGTATACCTCTGCGGTTTTACGTGAATATTTGCTTTTTTTGCCAATTTTTTGGCACTTCTGATCGATTTGCGTAAATTTAAAGTTCAAAATTTCAAATCTAGTGATCAGAACAGATAGTAGTAGCAATAAAATGCTTTTCTAACACGAAATTGTCACAAAATTTGGCTGAATAGCAATCAAATTCCGCTCAGAGGACATCCTCAATAGCATGTAAAAGTGATTTAAAAAGCCCTGAAACTCCTAACAAAATGCAGTACATATATTACGCGACTCTATGTACCACCTTCCGGTCTTCTTGTACTACTCATTTCCATCATAATTTTAATTCTTTTCCGAGCTATATTAATTTAAACTGCACAGATACTGATAATTAATATAGCTCGGAAAAGCTATTAATATAGCTTTTCCGAGCTATATTAATTTAAACTGCACTGATACTGATAAACACATTGAAATGTGTTCATCAGTATCACCATTTTTTTCACTATTGGTATCATTCCTTTTTGAAATGTTTTTGGTACTTAATTTTTTTCGTTTTCCTTGCCATTATTATTTTTTCTTTATTATTGTTTTTAAAATGCACGTGTATGTTCAGATTTTTTGTACTTGTGCTTGAAGAACACTATGTTATGCAAAAATTGGTTTAATTTCTTTTGTGGACATGGAAAATTTGCTTTTTTCATAATTGTGTTAATCACTGAATTCAGTCTCAAAATGTTGTCCTAATACTGTCCTCAGTTCTGATTTTTGTTTCTGCGACCACCAATTAATCAATTACTCCTACTTAATTTTTGACTGAGAGTTATTTCTAATTTCAAAGTGGTACTCTACAAAGAAGTTAAACATATGTGGCATTACCAGAACATGCTTGACAATTTCTTTAGGCATTATATGTACATCTTTGACACAACAAAATCGTACAAATAGTTTTTTGAGTATCTTGAATGAAACCTCGCTGTATTTCCGGATCTTTACCGTTTGTGCCCCCCAGCTCAGCGGGTGCATATTATATGCAAACCCAGACGTACATGCCATATTTTGCATCTCTTCTGTTTTGCCCCCCCCCCCCACACTCACACACACACACACACACACCTTAGTGAGCTTATATTTATACGCCCTTTAGGAGCGCGTGCTATTTTCTTACATAGTAGCGTACTTTATAACAACATTTGATTTGTAACTGGCGTAAAAAAGCACTGGTGTAGCAGTAGAAATACTGGATGTACAAAACTAACCATTAATCATAACAACATTGAAATAGAAAAATATAACGCAGAGAATCAACCATTTGCATGAACAAACATCTCAGAGAACACAAATACTTCTCTGGAAGCATCACCGATAAGAAATATGAATACAACAGGTCACTCACAACCTACAGACACTTGTATTAAGGAAACTACAGAAACAGACTTTAATTACACATTATTAGATGATGGAACACTCTTTTCATCACATACAGTGAACACATTAAATGACTTTGAAGATAATGTTTTAAAAAAATAACTAAACTAATGACCACAATCATGTCACTAGTGATACCATTAACAACACAAATATTTACCAGAATTTCCAACACAGACAACTTTTTATTTCGACTGAATTGACACAAAATTCAAGCCCATTAAGTACAACCCTACCTACTTTACCAAACGTAAACACACCTTTACCAGGCTTACCAAGACAGATCTCTGTACAATTTAATACTGAACCCGTCATATTAAATAATTCAATCCAACCGACACTAGCAAATAATCAAAATATTCAAATCACTCCACAACGATTAGTAAATCTAGTTCGACAAATTGATTAACAGAATGTTCAGCAAACAACCAATTGCCCCAAACCCTTATTGTTTACAAACAGCGTCTACACAAACACCGTCACCTGTAGTTCACCAAAAAGCACAAATGGTGATGTATCCTTTTTTGGGAGGCTCAGTGCCCATGCAACACTCTCTAAGACCCTTAAATGGTACTGAACCTACCTACACAACGGAGGACTTCTTGAAGCTATTGCAGCAGATATGGTAAAGACGGCAGGACCAGAGCAGACTCATTCACCATATCAAGAAGCATGGATTCTGAAACGAGTTGCCATGATACAAATGGCCGGGATCGGCCCGGCACAACAATGGTTTTCACATTTACCACTAGAAATAAAAAAGAACTGGCAACCGTTTTGCCGAGAATTTCAAAAAACTTTCGATAGACAACAATCGCAAACACACGCAAAACTATTATTAGAAAGCATAACACGTGCTTCTGGTGAGCAGATAAAAACACTAGCACTTAGAATTGAACAAATGACTCGAAAAGCATATGTTAATAACGCTCCAGATATGCGTAAAGCACAAATGAATGACGCACTTGTCAAAGCAATTGATCCACAATAAGCCAGACTAGCTCTCAAACAGATTGCAAACAACAAATCAACTGCACTAAAACCACAGCTTCCAATGCACAATTAGTAGAAAAATCCATCAAGAAGATATCACAAGAACACACATAGATAGACATAAACTTAGCACAAATTCGACTTTTTCCTCATCAATTAATAACCTTTCTCTAGATATTGATCATCTCATAGTAAATGATATACTTATGATGGAACAAGACATTGCACATGTGATCAACGTAGTACGTCTCAAGAACTCAAATGTTCCAAATTTTAAAGGAATATCAGTTTCCTAAAATTTTGTAATAAATGCTCACGGTCGGGACAGGGCATTTCTACATGTCGTGTCAAAAGTACACAAAACCCTTCAAAAAAACTAATTTTCAAAAATAAATTTTTAATCAAGCGATGAAAGTTAACCAACACCTTCCAAACAAACAAGTCACATCAACCAATATGTCCGGTAAACCACTACCGTTTTCTTATCGCACTAGAAGCAACAGTAGAGATCACCGTGTTAACTCAAGACATAGAAGTCCAAATAAATTTCCAAATTCAAACTCAAAATCTTATTACGGAAACCACCGAGTAGACAGGGTTCACCATACCCTCCATCTCTCAAAACAAACCTACTTATAGCACTAATAACACATATTCAAATAATTCTAGACCACAATCACCTTACTATAATAGAGATGGAAGTCGTTCAGGACAACCATTGTCACGCAATCGAGTTTGCAATCTACGAAATTACATTAACTCACTCTTAGATCGAGAACAAACAGAAAACACAATGTCTAACACAGAAACTACGAATATTAATTTTACATGATTTAAAAAGAATGTATTCAAAAACGTTTCAGAAGAACAACTTCTAGAACAACAATTCAAGGATTTACTCTTAGAATTAAATCAAGATACTCAAAACGAATATTTTAACTGCTGAAAAGAATGCAACACTCTCACAGAAGAATACTTTGTTTTTATATCATGTAAAATTAATATTTGTGTGTTACCACTAAAAATATATACATAAAAACACCTGATCATACGAAAACAGTTTCTCCACCACACCTTGAATCGATTTTCTAATAGATTCAGGCGTTACACTTAATATCCTAAATAACGATATTTGGAACGATATTAAAGAATACCACAAATTACCACTAAAAGCATACACATTTGTTTTCTCAGCAGCAAATAAATCTAAATTACTATCAAGTGGCACAGTAAAACTTACCCTCTATCCAGATGTAACAGAAAATATATTACTCGAAATACTTATTTCACACTCAATTTTCGCGTCTCTAGCACATAATTCAATATCCTAGGAACACCCTTCCTAGATAAATATATAGATTCGATAAAATGTTCATTTCATACACTAGAGACCAAACATAATGAAGAATTGAATTCACTGAATTTTTATAATTCTTCAATCAAATGACCTCCAAATTATTCACAGTTTTTTTCCTGTTATTGGCGATCAATCAGTATATTTTCAACCTTTTGAGCACAGAATTTAAACTTATTCTTTAACCGCATATGAATGTAAAAATAAATATGCGAACGGCACTATTCTTTATGCATCTGATTTCTGATTTATATCACTCCACAAAAAATTTTCTTCTCTATAATGGATATTAACAACCTTGAATACCCTTACCAATCATATAACCAAGTATTAGTACAAAGCCCCAAAAATCACTCACTAACACTTGTAAAAAGATTCATTGGATATGCACTACAAGATGTTTCACTAAATGATCTACAAACAATGAAATATTGCATTAATGAACTCACAGAATTCATGGATTCTTACACTTCAAACTACCTTACAAACGGCACATCAGAAACACATAAAACACTTTGTTGTCTAAACCTCACTAAGCATCAAGAACGTGAATACAATTCACAACGAAATATTTTCACACTATTTGACGTCTCAAAGTTCACGGAATCCGATCGAGATTTTCTCACAATGTTCAATTTCGAACACGAAAATTAACACAGCCACAGTTTGAAAAGTTAGCACAACTTCTTACACAATTTAGACAATGTTACGCTACGTCCAAATTCGATGTAGGTAAAATCAAAGTAGATCTAAACCTAACCTTAAAAACGACAGCGGTATTTAAGAAACAGAGAGCAACCCGCATCCCTCTTCAATTACAAGACCGAGTGCAACACTTGCTCGATAATTTAACACACTTATATATCATAGCACCTGTAAGCACTGATTCACTCACTACGGGAAACACTTTCATTAATCCAGTAATTATTCTAAAAAAAGGAGAATCACTGAAAATTGTTTTAGATTCTTGTCAACTGAACACAATTATTGACAAAACAAAATGCAGCTAGCCCACAGAGCTAATCCAAATAATACTAACACGTATTAAGGACCGATTTTTTCTATAGCCGACAGGAACAACGCATACAACCAGATGCCGCTCGACAAACCGTCACAAAGACTCACAAATTTTGTGATAGCAGGACAACAATACGGCTTTAAACGTTTATTTTACGGCATTTAATTTACCCCAGCGGCCTTTTCATCCTTTATGGGTAGTATTTTCAAACCACTGATCCTCAAAAATAAAATCATCACATATTGATGTATTCATACAAGACACCACCACAGACACAAGGTTACAGACAAATGACCAATATCACAAAATTCTAAAAAATGAAAACCTCAAAGACGCTCCTGATAAATCTTTCTTTTTCATAGACTCAGTTAAATTCTTGGGACACCAAAATCAAAACAATCACTTACACCTACTAAAATCCAAAATTGATGGATTTTAAAATTAAAACCACCGAAAAACATAGATAGATCACATATCGTTTTCACACACATGTTTTGAATGTGTTTTATACCTTAGAGATTTCAAAAACGAACACATTGCTGTTTTCTATCTCCCAATCCTTCCACATCAGGCCACACCTAATTACCTGAACTCCTTTATACTGACATTGTATACAAAATTAATTTTCACGCTATCCCAGCCCATACAATATCAATTATATTAAAGAAATTTTTAGGCTGGATGAACAATACCAGCAACTTGCAAAACAGCAACTCCCAATGTAAACTTGTATATCCAATTATTGTTTTCTCGTTCGCTCGAAAAGGTTATAAAATTGCAGAATTATTAACCGTTTTCACTGCTGATTTGTTAGATCTCATCCATCTACACAATGTCATCCCACCGGAATCACCCTTCGCAGCAATCCGCGTTAGTATACCTACTTCTTTTACCTACCTAAATCTCTTAATAATTGTCGTTCCAAACTCCACAAATTGTAGAATTTTTTTATTGTGATAATTGCCCCACTCTGGGCCAGAAGTTATTATCAGAATTGCCTCCTCTAGTCAACATTATAAAACTAACCCCATTGCTCCAACCGTGTCCGAATCACCTAGTTGCTCATACAGTGAAGCGACTAAAACACCCACCCCCAAAAAGTCATCATTTAATCTCATTTAAAATCAATTTAATCATTTAGTCATCATTTAATCATTTGGTCATCATTTAAAGTGTAGATTAAGGAGTAACTTTCACCTAATTAATATCATTAAAAAGCTAAAAAAAAAAACTATAAGGATTAAAATAGTATTTTTGCAAAATAAGAGACTAACTTTTTATAATACAAAAAGTTCTTTTTGGCAAAACAGCTGTTTGCAAATTAAAGCTAGAGAAAAAGTTAGTCATTTGTTTTGGAAAAATACTATTTTCTTCCTTATAATTTTTTTCGCTTATTTTATATTAATTAGGTAAAAAATACTTCTTTATCTACATTTTTTAAAAAAAGTTTCACTGACTTTTCTGTTTAGATTTTAATAAGGTGTTATCACATGGTTATTAAATGTTTTGGTTGAAAAAAAAGACATGAGAAAGATCATCTTCAGTTCCAAGAAAATATTCATTAATAAATTCACTTTTATTCACTAATTATCAACTATTAAAGTTTAGTAACAACTTTTACGTGCTCAAAATTGCGCATTAAATTAGGCTTAAATGAGGATTACATTGCAAAATAGAGTTACGTTGCGTGCAAAAAAGAGAAACATACATTGAGCAGATTATTGATACATAGCGGGCAAAAAAATGGGATTCATAGCTTGTATCTCCATTTCGCGGTTGAGAATTGGACACTTGCGGACACGGGTTGCAAAATTTCTTTCAATGCTGCCCTTTTTTCTAATGTATCTAATTTACGCAATATTGTTGCATTTTCAATGTATTAACATAGGCAAAACGAAGATCGTGAAAATTTGCCCGTGACGGTTTGGGTATACCTCTGCGGTGTTACGTGAATATTTGCTTTTTTTGCCGATTTTCGGCACTTCTGATCGATTTGCGTAAATTTAAAGTTCAAAATTTCAAATCTAGTGATCAGAACAGATAGTAGTAGCAATATAATGCTTTTCTAACACGAAATCGTCACAAAATTTGGCTGAATAGCAATCAAATTCCGCACAGAGGACATCCTCAATAGCGTGTAAAAGTGATTTAAAAAGCCCTGAAACTCCTAACAAATTGCAGTACATATATTACGCGACTCTATGTACCACCTTCCGGTCTTCTTGTACTACTCATTTCCATCATAATTTTAATTCTTTTCCGAGCTATTTTAATTTAAACTGCACAGATATTGATAATTAATATAGCTCGGAAAAACTATTAATATAGCTTTTCCGAGCTTTATTAATTTAAACTGCACTGATGCTGATAAACACATTGAAATGTGTTTATCAGTATCACCATTTTTTTCACTATTGGTATCATTCCTTTTTGAAATGTTTTTGGTACTTTATTTTTTTTCGTTTTCCTTGCCATTATTATTTTTTCTTTATTATTGTTTTTAAAATGCACGTGTATGTTCAGATTTTTTGTACTTGTGCTTGAAGAACACTATGTTATGCAAAAATTGGTTTAATTTCTTTTGTGGACATGGAAAATTTGCTTTTTTCATAATTGTGTTAATCACTGAATTCAGTCTCAAAATGTTGTCCTAATACTGTCCTCAGTTCTGATTTTTGTTTCTGCGACCACCAATTAATCAATTACTCCTACTTAATTTTTGACTGAGAGTTATTTCTAATTTCAAAGTGGAACTCTACAAAGAAGTTAAACATATGTGGCATTACCAGAACATGCTTGACAATTTCTTTAGGCATTATATGTACATCTTTGACACAACAAAATCGTACAAATAGTTTTTTGAGTATCTTGAATGAAACCTCGCTGTATTTCCGGATCTTTACCGTTTGTGCCCCCCAGCTCAGCGGGTGCATATTATATGCAAACCCAGACGTACATGCCATATTTTGCATCTCTTCTGTTTTGCCCCCCCCCACACTCACACACACACACCTTTGTGAGCTTATATTTATACGCCCTTTAGGAGCGCGTGCTATTTTCTTACATAGTAGCGTACTTTATAACAACATTTGATTTGTAACTGGCGTAAAAAAGCACTGGTGTAGCAGTAGAAATACTGGATGTACAAAACTAACCATTAACCATAACAACATTGAAATAGAAAAATATAACGCAGAGAATCAACCATTTGCATGAACAAGCATCTCAGAGAACACAAATACTTCTCTGGAAGCATCACCGATAAGAAATATGAATACAACAGGTCACTCACAACCTACAGACACTTGTATTAAGGAAACTACAGAAACAGACTTTAATTACACATTATTAGATGATGGAACACTCTTTTCATCACATACAGTGAACACATTAATTGACTTTGAAGATAATGTTTTAAAAAAATAACTAAACTAATGACCACAATCATGTCACTAGTGATACCATTAACAACACAAATATTTACCAGAATTTCCAACACAGACAACTTTTTATTTCGACTGAATTGACACAAAATTCAAGCCCATTAAGTACAACCCTACCTACTTTACCAAACGTAAACACACCTTTACCAGGCTTACCAAGACAGATCTCTGTACAATTTAATACTGAACCCGTCATATTAAATAATTCAATCCAACCAATTGCCCCAAACCCTTATTGTTTACAGACAGCGTCTACTTAAACACCGTCACCTGTAGTTCACCAAAAAGCACAAATGGTGATGTATCCTTATTTAGGAGGCTCAGTGCCCATGCAACACTCTCTAAGACCCTTAAATGGTACTGAACCTACCTACACAACGGAGGATTTCTTGAAGCTATTGCAGCAGATATGGTAAAGACGGCAGGACCAGAGCAGACTCATTCACCATATCAAGAAGCATGGATTCTGAAACGAGTTGCCATGATACAAATGGCCGGGATGGGCCCGGCACAACAATGGTTTTCACATTTACCACTAGAAATAAAAAAGAACTGGCAACCGTTTTGCCGAGAATTTCAAAAGACTTTCGATAGACAACAATCGCAAACACACGCAAAACTATTATTAGAAAGCATAACACGTCATTCTGGTGAGCAGATAAAAACACTAGCACTTAGAATTGAACAAATGACTCGAAAAGCATATGTTAATAACGCTCCAGATATGCGTAAAGCACAAATGAATGACGCACTTGTCAAATCAATTGATCCACAATCAGCCAGACTAGCTCTCAAACAGATTGCAAACAACAAATCAACTGCACTAAAACCACAGCTTCCAATGCACAATTAGTGGAAAAATCCATCAAGAAGATATCACAAGAACACACATAGATAGACTTAAACTTAGCACAAATTCGACTTTTTCCTCATCAATTAATAACCTTTCTCTAGATATTGATCATCTCACAGTAAATGATATACTTATGATGGAACAAGACATTGCACATGTGATCAACGTAGTACGTCTCAAGAACTCAAATGATCTAAATTTTAAAGGAATATCACTTTCCTAAAATTTTGTTATAAATGCTTACGGTCGGGACAGGGCATTTCTACATTTCGTGTCAAAAGTACACAAAACCCTTCAAAAAAACTAATTTTCAAAAATAAATTTTTAATCAAGCGATGAAAGTTAACCAACACCTTCCAAACAAACAAGTCACATCAACCAATATGTCCGGTAAACCACTACCGTTTTCTTATCGCACTAGAAGCAACAGTAGAGATCACCGTGTTAACTCAAGACATAGAAGTCCAAATAAATTTCCAAATTCAAACTCAAAATCTTATTACGGAAACCACCGAGTAAACAGGGTTCACCATACCCTCCATCTCTCAAAACAAACCTACTTATAGCACTATTAACACATATTCAAATAATTCTAGACCACAATCACCTCACTATAATAGAGATGGAAGTCGTTCAGGACGACCATTGTCACGCAATCGAGTTTGCAATCTACGAAATTACATTAACTCACTCTTAGATCGAGGACAAACAGAAAACACAATGTCTAACACAGAAACTACGAATATTAACTTTACATGATTTAAAAAGAATGTATTCAAAAACGTTTCAGAAGAACAACTTCTAGAACAACAATTCAAGGATTTACTCTTAGAATTGAATCAAGATACTCAAAACGAATATTTTAACTGCTAAAAAGAATGCAACAATCTCACAGAAGGATACTTTCTTTTTATATCAAGTAAAATTGATATTTGTGTGTTACCAATAAAAATATATACATAAAAACACCTGATCATACGAAAACAGTTTCTCCACCACACCTTGAATCGATTTTCTAATAGATTCAAGCGTTACACTTAATATCCTAAATAACGATATTTGGAACGATAATAAGGAATACCACAAATTACCACTAAAATCATGCACATTTGTTCTCTCAGCAGAAAATAAATCTAAATTACTATCAAATGGCACAGTAAAACTTACCCTCTATCCAGATGTAACAGAAAATAGATTACCCGAAATACTTATTTCACACTCAATTTTCGCGTCTCTAACACAGAATTCAATATCCTAGGAACACCCTTCTAGGTTAAATAAATAGATTCGATAAAATGTTCATTTCATACACTAGAGACCAAACATAATGAAGAATTGAAATCACTGAATTTTTATAATTCTTCAATCAAATGACCTCCAAATTATTCACAGTTTTTTTCCTGTTATTGGCGATCAATCAGTATATTTTCAACCTTTTGAGCACAGAATTTAAACTTATTCTTTAACCGCATATGATTGTAAAAATAAATATGCGAACGGCACTATTCTTTATGCATCTGATTTCTCATTTATATCACTCCACAAAAAAAATTTCTTCTCTATAATGGATATTAACAACCTTGAATACCCTTACCAATCATATAACCAAGTATTAGTACAAATCCCCAAAAATCACGCACTAACACTTGTAAAAAAGATTAATTGGATATGCACTACAAGATGTTTCACTAAATGATCTACAAACAATGAAATATTGCATTAATGAACACACAGAATTCATGGATTCTTACACTTCAAACTACCTTACAAACGGCACATCAGAAACACATAAAACACTTTGTTGTCTAAACCTCACTAAGCAACAAGAACGTGAATACAATTCACAATGAAATATTTTCACACTATTTGACGTCTCAAAGTTCACGGAATCCGATCGAGATTTTCTCACAATGTTCAATTTCGAACACGAAAATTAACACAGCCACAGTTTGAAAAGTTAGCACAACTTCTTACACAATTTAGACAATGTTACGCTACGTCCAATTTCGATGTAGGTAAAATCAAAGTAGATCTAAACCTACCCTTAAAAACGACAGCGGTATTTAAGAAACAGAGAGCAACCCGCATCCCTCTTCAATTACAAGACCGAGTGCAACACTTGCTCGATAATTTAACACACTTATATATCATAGCACCTGTAAGCACGGATTCACTCACTACGGGAAACACTTTCATTAATCCAGTAATTATTCTAAAAAAAGGAGAATCACTGAAAATTGTTTTAGATTCTTGTCAACTGAACACAATTATTGACAAAACAAAATGCAGCTAGCCCACAGAGCTAATCCAAATAATACTAACACGTATTAAGGACCGATTTTTTCTATAGCCGACAGGAACAGCGCATACAACCAGATGCCGCTCGACAAACCGTCACAAAGACTCACAAATTTTGTGATAGCAAGACAACAATACGGCTTTAAACGTTTATTTTACGGCATTTAATTTACCCCAGCGGCCTTTTCATCCTTTATGGGTAGTATTTTCAAACCACTGATCCTCAAAAATAAAATCATCACATATCTTGATGTATTCATACAAGACACCACCACAGACACAAGGTTACAGACAAATGACCAATATCACAAAATTCTAAAAAATGAAAACCCCAAAGACGCTCCTGATAAATATTTCTTTTTCATAGACTCAGTTAAATTCTTGGGACACCAAAATCAAAACAATCACTTACACCTACTAAAATCCAAAATTGATGGATTTTAAAATTAAAACCACCGAAAAATAAAAAAGAAATACAAAATTACGTTGGTTTTCTCACTTTCATCTCACAAATATATCTATAACTTACAAGTTTTTTTAAGATCTTTGTATCTCCAACTCCGGGATACAACACATTTTAAATAGACTCCCGAACTACAACAAATATTTGACAAATTCAAAAAAGGAACTTACCGATGGAACACTTCGTCTTGCCATTCTTAACTCAGAAAAATCTTTTAATAGTTTATGCGATGCCTCTAACTATGGCATTGGAGCTGCACTTCTCCCAAAAAATCAATTCGGAAAAATTGAATTAGTTTCAGCAAACTCTCATATATTTTCCACCACGGAACTTAGACTCTCAACCATTCTTCGCGAATGTTCAGCATTAATCTATGCACTTTTGGAATAGGAATTTCTCATTCAAGGATCACCAAATCCTTATTTATACACTGACCACAAACCAATTCTCCTTTTGTTCACACAAAAGAACAAATCAAGCCACAGAGTTTACAAATTTCAATTAATGTTAATGAAATTCCCAAACCTACACATAGTTTGGACGGTAGGAAAAAACCCTTCACTTCCAGATTGATTGAGTCGTTCACTAACAACAACAACACAAGACAAACACCGTCTTAGAACAGTTGAGATCCTCAACACTACAAAATTTTTTTTGACACATAACCAACATACTCAGCCTATACAGTTTCACTATGCTGTATCAAAAGAATATATTGACACAATAACTCCGGAAACTACTATAGAATCACCACATTTTCCAATATACTTACAGATCAAAGATAATTTTTTTAAAGTAAAACTCAAAAATGACCTCTATCTTCCTGTTTCGTATCACAAATTCAAAAACCGAGGCACAACTTTTAAAACCATTACAACAAAACAAAACAACAATTTAAACAAAATCGTTCCTTGTTAGAAACCTAACCTATTGTACAACACACGGATGTCATTTTGAACACAAATAGAACAAAAAATGCAAATTATACAGAGTTAATAAATACCATTGAATTCTCACTCCCAGCACTGGACAATTTTACACCTAAATCTCCAGAAATTCATAAATATTTTTACAACGAACAAACAGAAATAAACTATACACTTCTATATCAAGCACAACAGCAGGACCCGTTTATTCGACTTCTCTTTTGGAAAAAAACAAAAAATTACCCCGTCCCTTCACTAACAATTCGAGCAAACAAAATCCTGTTAACTTATTGACGTTTCCAAGACCTAAGTGTAAATGAAAGAAATCATCTCTTATACTATATACAAGATACCACCTCACCAAAAATATGTTTACCACTCTCTCTCCTTCTAACAGTCTTTTATATTGCACACTCGCGATCTTTCAGGACATCTCGGTCGTGAAAAAACATATGCTACAATAACAGAAATGTATTACTTCCCGAATAATAAAACATGGATCTCAACACTTACACCAGATTGTTTGAATTGCCAAGCGAGCAAATCCATGCCAAACCTCCTCAAGGCTCCACGACAGCCATTTTCAGAAGTTTCACCATACTTTAATCACTATATCTCAATGGACACAAAAGGTCCAATCTTTCCGTCTTAGGAGTGAAATTCGGATGTCTATGATATCGTAGACGCCTTCCAACATTAAGTCGTCCTTCAACCTTCTCCCAAAAATGATGCAGCAAATACACTCATTGTGTTATTTGATCACTGGATTGTCAAATTCGGGATACCCGATATCTTAGTATCAGATAATGGAAATGAATAAATTAACGGAGAATTTACACACTTTAGTCGCACATATAATGTACGACGAACGCCATACGCAACATGGCCTAACGGACTTGTTGAGAATAGTAATCGTCAACCAAACACATTTCTTCGCACGGTTTTAGACTCACAATACGACACATGGTCACAGAAAGTAAAAATATTTCCCTTTACATTCACTTCACAAGATTGAACCAATATGAATTTATCACCATATGAGTTTGTATTTGATCAGAAACCAAAGAAACGAATAATATTTAATCTTTTTTCCTTTACAGATAGCTTTGGAAAATGTAAACCTTCACCGAATTCACCCTGTATCTCCTTTCCCAAACACACACATACTGACAATCTTGTTCATCATCCTCAAATCAAAAATTACAAAAAGGAACCTTTGCACATTGGTTTCTCAATCGTGAAAAGATACACTCAGAAACTTATAACAAAGTTCACAACTATTTAAACCAGAAATAACATTTGCGCACATTCATACGTCGCGGTTTCAGAACGGTGCAACCACTTAAAATTATCACATATGTTTAAACTGTAAATAAAGCCACTCAAATAGGAATATCAAAGACTCCAATCACAAAAAATTGGACCTTACCAAACAATTGATACCCCCATATTAGTCTCTTTATAAGCTAGAAGTTTTTTCTGGTACACAAATAACTCGTCATAGAAGTAATATTTTACCATATTACCCGAAAGAACCTTTCAATCAAGAAGAAATGGAGAAACATGTTTTGGACAATTCTTTGTTACGACTCCACCCCAAGAAACCGATTATCACTAAGCCAAAGTCTGTCTCGCTTAGTCTAGACAACCTAGACATACCATCCACAAACTAACCTTCCCCCACCACCTTGTAATTTGTCTGAAACACCCGAAAGCCAGAAACTACAATACCAAAGACACTGGTTTTAGACGGCAACCGATGAAAGACTGTAGAGTCTTCATACCACAATCAAAAATTTCGGCTTCGAGAGCGACGCACATTTAGAACATATATACACCACTCTTACACTACACATAATCTCTCTTCTAGCATTAGTTGGTTGAGGACAAATTAGCATAACACACTAAATACCTAGTAAATACAAATCCTATAAAAATACAATCCCTCGTTCTCTTATACAAGAGGGATAATTTGGATAGTTCTTTCACCCCTCTCCCCTTAATACAATTTCTTTACTGGGAAAACTAATCAAGCTCTTCAAAATAGTAAGCAAAGCACACGGACTATCTTTTCACCTGCTACCCCATCAGAACCACAAAAACCCTCCATCAGGAAATGAAAGGAAGGGGGTTACAGGCCATTCCCCACAAAAATAACAGAAAGAAAATTAACTAAAAATTAAGTTAACAACCGGCCCACGGCTCGGTCCGGGAGAAATTACCTAATCTCATTTATTTACCAAGATATGATTCGGTGATTTTTCAGTCCACCTCTTTCTGTCAACCTAGTTGCTCCTCTGCTTTCTCTTCTCTCTTGAACTAAACCAATCTACACTCTCTTAATTCCACTCTATTCTCAAACTTTCTGTTTTCACTCTTCTTTTCTCACTCTCACTTAGAAAAAAATTCCTTTCTCTAAGTTTTCAAACTTGACTTTACTCTCTCTTCTCCTTAACTAAAAGAACTTTCTCACAGCACAGTTCTTAGCTTTCTTTCCAAACCAGCTACCACGGCAAAAAGAAACTTCAACTGAGCTACTCACGAAAGCCAACACAACTTCAGACTTTAAATCTCACAGTACTAAAAATTCAACTCAATGTCTATAAAACCAGGAATGCAGATTATTTCACAACACAGACTTGAAGTATTTTTTAATAGAGCACCATACGCTAATACCTTTACAAATCTTCAAAATTTTAAACCTAAACAAATTCGTTTTCAAGACATTTTCTATAACTAAGATCACGTATCGTATTCACACACATGTTTTGAATGTGTTTTATACCTTAGAGATTTCAAAAACGAACACATTGCTGTTTTCTATCTCCCAATCTTTCCACATCAGGCCACACCTAATTACCTGAACTCCTTTATACTGACATTGTATACAAAATTAATTTTCACGCTATCCCAGCCCATACAATATCAAATATATTAAAGAAATTTTTAGGCTGGATGAACAATACCAGCAATTTGCAAAACAGCAACTCCCAATGTAAACTTGTATATCCACACATTGTTTTCTCGTTCGCTCGAAAAGGTTATAAAATTGCAGAATTATTAACCGTTTTCACTGCTGATTTGTTAGATCTCGTCCATCTACACATTGTCATCCCACCGGAATCACCCTTCGCAGCAATCCGCGTTAGTATACCTACTTCTTTTACCTACCTAAATCTCTTAATAATTGTCGTTCCAAACTCCACAAATTATAGAATTTTTTATTGTGATAATTGCCAGAAGTTATTATCACAATTGCCTCCTCTAGTCAACATTATAAAACTAACCCAATTGCTCCAAAGGTGTCCGAATCACCTAGTTGCTCATACAGTGAAGCGACTAAAACACCCACCCCCAAAAAGTCATCATTTAATCTCTTTAATAAAAAATCACAAGCACAAGAAACCGAAGAACACCCCTACTCAGTCACTACTACTGCTAATTCTGCAGATAGACATCGTCCTACCGGGCACTCCCCCAACTTTACCCCACAATCAGTAATCCCATATCCACGTATCAAAGTCAAGCGCAAATACACTAAACGCAAGCACAACAACAGTCATACCAAATAAACACACATAGACTTTATTGCCATACTCAGGCTTTCTCGCCAACCCATCACTTCAACCACCAAATATTATACCTGCTCCACTGCGAGCAACAAAACCGGAATTAATTAACTATTCAAGCACACCGCCATTCTCATTTCAACCTAAGAATTTTGCAAACACAGATAAAACCAGTAGTTCTGAATTGCAACAGCCAATTCACACTGTTTCTAATATAAACGATACCACTCAAGATATCAGTTTTATCTCAGACACTTCTATTTCCGACCCACTTTGCTCTCAATTTTCTTCACGTACTCCATCAAAAATTGCGAGTAATCTCTTAATCCACCACAAGGACCAGTAACAAATATTGAACGCTGACTCTCACAAGCACACATGAATCACTTCTTTAATATAGTCAATTCATCACTCTCATTTCAAAGCTCATTACCAGTCAGTGTTCAAGGTACTCCTACTGTAATTACGCTAAGTTCAAACTCACCTACACCAGACATCGACCAACACTCTTACCAGTGTATTGGAAAACAAACTGATACTACGAGAACTTATCCCACCCTACCATTAAAAGTTGACCCAAAACTTGTTGTTCCCCCCGACCTTTTTGGAGATCATAAGAACGGTAAACAACTACATAATTGGGCAAAAAAAGAGAATTTCAAAGTCATAAAAATCACACCAGTACAGATACAACGAGCACACGAATAACTTAAACGATCTAAATTTAATTTTTCAGTCGAAATTCTAGTCGAACAAGATAAAAAAATTTTCCACCCACAAGCCGCTGCACCACCTATTTTTCTAGTTAAAAAACCCATCATTTTTTTTATTTGTCAAGAAATACACTTTGTATTTGACAGATACACGAAAAGCAGCAGGATGTTTTGTCTTCTACAATCCCCACTCTGGGCTCTCTTACACATGTCCATGACAAATCTAATTTTCTTATTGTTTAATTTTTTCATTTCACACCCACTTCCGATAAAACAACCTATTAAAGTTGATTCACACAATGTCTTCACACCTAAATCAGGAATACAGGATCTAATAGTCACACACTATGATTGCTCCCCAAAGCATATCACAAATATGCAGTATTATAAGCTCAATAGGATTGACGAATGTAAGATCGAACCAGCAGACTTTCAAATCCTCCCCGCTAAAGTACAAATAATTTCACAAATTCGATTACTCTAAGTACGTGCCGACGCCATACATGCTAAACCTAGCGACAAAGAAAGTTTTATCACAAAATCTCACTTAAAAGAGGCTACAGGTTTGATCACGATAATTGGAATGTTGACAATATGGAAAAACCTTTCTTTCCAACAGAAATTGAAGCTCGTAGTGAACTTGCACGCATTGGTCTCATAAGTAAACACCACTATCACCCACAAATAAAACAGTTTGATGTACTCAACGATCCACGCTGGCAAGCTAATATAGAAGCCAAACAAGGCCGTTTTCAACTTGACCGCTACAGACATTTTGCTTTCAATCACAGAAAAATGGTATATAATCCACGGAACTATGAATGGATCCCAAACGTCACAGATAATCCCTGGGCTAATTGTTGAGGTCAAAATCATGAACATGAATATCATGTCATCCATGCACTAGGATGGTCACACTTCAATTAACCAACATCACGCTTAGTTTTGATGTAAAGTCAGAAAGCGTTTACTATGTCAAAACCGGTATTAAATGCGACCTTGAAAGAAGCTACTGTCCTCCCAATCACGCTATAAAGGCAACAGTAATTTGGGAACCAGACAATCTTTGTCGTAATTTTTACGTTGGTAAATCATATGCACGCTTGATCAAATTCCAGAAACAATATTTCCTTGAAGCACTAGGAAATAATGAAAGTAATTCTGGTCACAAACATAAGCACATGTGTATTCCAGCGGCTTTCAAACACACCTATGTGATGAATCTGCACTTTCTCGTATTGAAGTTATCACAAAAATTCTCTATAAATGTAAGGATGATCGCCCCTATTATGCTGCACAGTACCACGGCATTTTTGTTCAATGCCAAGATTTTAAATTTAACACAGGCAAAGCATCAGCCAACTTTTAAGATGTATACATAACTATCCCTAATGGAGCACCTTCGATCACACCATACACTAAAGCAGATATCCGCAATGGATACGTTAATCCACAAGAATCACCCGTTTATCGTAAAACTGAAAAACACAAACTTTTAGGAAAACAAAATATTGGTTCCATGCCTTACAGCCAAATGTACAGATTGATGCAAAACTCGACTATATAGTTAGCAGAGTCTTACTAGAAACGAACAACACAAGTCTATCTATTTACAAAAAACTTTGCGAATTGGACCGTGATCTCAAACAAACCGCATTTGTTCTTTTAACACGAAAATTTCCACTTGTAGGCTATGTTATCACCGGACAGCGACAAACATTCGCAACACTAAAAAACTCAAATGTTATTTCACTTTTCAATGTAAATTTGTCTCATCGCCTCTTTTTGAAATATAAAACCAATGTTTTGAACGCCTTCCTGTATTTTACCAGAACAAACTACAATTTGTAGACCAAGTCACACGTAAGATCTTTTCCTTGTCTATTGAAGCACCATGTAAATCAGATAATTTTGATCAGCAAATCTCACTAAATGTGGATGGCGGTGAGTCATACCGTTTAAGACCTTATCCAATTAAAGAGTGAAACCCAGTCAGAACTTTCAAGCCTGACGATGTTGAAAACCACTTCACCCACGCGGACTTTACATCACAACAACTCAGCATATAGAGTCAACGCGATTGGACTAAGCTCATCGATAAGATGAAATCTAACCAATTAGTAGATAACGCCGCCGAGAAATTTGAAGTAGCACAAGCTGTAAAATTTGCAGATCTTGCAAAACAAGCACAATTACAAGCAGAAACCTCACAAGTACAAAGCAAACATAACAAGTTTTTCAATAAACTTTTTTTAACGGAAAAGAATTTACACTTCGCCGTCTCGATTGGAGAGATCTAATCAACGGAAAATATTTAAAAGAATCCTTCATCGGAATTTTTATATACCCCTGGTACGTATTAAAAGAAACAGCCATTATTTGGACTGTATTTAATTTTTTACAGTGCCTATTTGGACTAATTCGATGCGAATTTAATTCCTATAACCTCAAAGCACTCTTAAGCCCTAATATAACACTAGCACAAATCATCACCTCCGGATTTTTTGGCGTGTTTTCACAAACAATATTCCATGTACTCCCATCTGATTCCTCACAGTACAAAACACCTTCCCTAAAAAAACGAAGAAAACACTACGTTGATAGTAACATCCCTCACTCTCAAACTGAATTGAATCTAATACACAGAAAGTTTTAAAAGTTCTATAGGAACTTTTCTTCTTCTGTACTCAATAATTCGAACAAACGCAAAACATCCACTCTCCCCACCTCTATTTACGAATGCTATGACTTACCAGTAGCATCACACTGTAAACCGGTTTTTCACTCTTTACACTTACATACTTGTCAGCCTAACAAACGCAAACGCTAACGAGGAATTTCACTTTACAAAGATTCTTTCGAAATTTACCCTGATTTTCAGGAAATTTCGGAGGAACTTCTTTTTAATCTGCTTAGTACTCCTATTCGAGACTTTGAAAACTATTATTCGAAATTTTTACTCCACAACAGCCACTCCCAGAGCACAAGAAGGAGGTTCACCAATTCCTCCAAATGTCGGTCCCACAGCATACAACCTCATTATGCTGGACGTCGAGGACATCTTGCCCTCACCCCTCACACTGTTGGTACTGCCTCACCCTGTAGCAGAACCGGTATGCAAAATGGAAACACTAGCCCTCTTCGTGATGGCTCAATCCTCACCACAGCCACAGTCTGTGGACACAACAAATTATGCGCGGCTGAACCCACTGCCTTCACCCTCCACCTCATCCTCCTCTTCAGGTGAACTCCACCTGTATATCGAAAGTGACACGAGTTCACCCCCGGTTCTTATTGGCCAATCTAGCTCGTCACAAGAGCTCCTCCTTCAAGGAGAACAACCAGTGCCAGAGCCACCACCAATATTTGGAACAACCACTCACACAGCGACGCCCACACCAGCCTAGGATTGTTTCCTCTTGGGCTGATGAAGTCCCTATAGCGGAACAGTCAGGTCATCCACGCCTGAAACGGTTATCCCAAACTGGGCATACTCATGAAGGATTCGTGGATCTCGACCACGCTCCCAACCACTGGTGTACCCACCACCAGTTATGCCCACACCCTCTCCACTACGCCCACTTGTACCTCCACCACTGTATCGCCCAATCATTTCAACATTTCTCCAACCACAGACTTCTTTTCCACAACCACCCCCTTACGATCGACCGATATAGACGGACAATTACCCGTGCACCGACCCTTCACCCAGAAGACGCCCAAGAGCCACAGCACACGAAATCTATCATGTGCGCTTGTCTCCGATCCAGGCTTCACAATCGCCTGCTCGACACACTGCAAGCTCCCCAAGAGGCCCACAGCCCTCATCCTCTCGCGGGAAACTAAACCCCTATGCACCCATACAAGGGATCACTCATAGAGCGCCAGGAGCCAACTTTCGTTTTCACCAATTTACGGATCCTCTCGGCATCGACACAGTCCATGGTGTTCCCGAGGGAATAAACTACACAGCTACAGCGCCACAGCACACCCTCAAACCCCCAGCCAGCCCCTGCTCTCTTGGACAATTGGAGAACGAATATGACCAAGACGGTCGGGATAGAGACCTCCCACAGGAGTGTCTCCGTTTTCTATTCAACCACCGCTTCACGAAACGTTTCTGTCACCAATCCAAATACTTTCTGCCCTTGCGGACCACCAGAACGATTATATGAACAAATTCTTCACTCGCGATGTCGCCCCTTATCGGATTTATCAAAAATACAACTCCTCCTATCTTCAGTTTGGTTTTTTAAATCCCACAAAGATGGATGTAAATAACCAAACACACGAAGTAAATAGAGTGAAAAAGTTGCACACGATCCACAACTATATATTTGTCCAGCAACACTTCCACAGGACCAACCCACTCATCCACATGAATTCGCGTCTCCACTATGCTAACACAAAGCTCACTTCAACCTACTACATGAATTATAGCTATATAATTCTACTAAAATTATTGTGAAGGCACTCTCCGCAATTTCAATCCGATAAAGAACTATTTCCTGTTCTCACCACTTTATGCAAAAACCAACCGTCCAATTTTTGTTCAGATCGTCGAATATCTCTAGTTCGTAGAGGGAGGAGCCACGAAGTGCATGTATGGCAACACCTTCAACCTCCTCTACAGGAAATGGATAACGGACAAGTTGGACAATCGAGAACCGTCAGCAGAGGAGACACAGATCCTCAATCAACTTCTCGCGTTGCAGCCACAATGCAACGTCGAACACTTCCTCGTGCCCTTGCAGCTTGCCTGGAACTTGATCAGGAATTCTTGGAATTTTTCAGGGATCCTGACAATCGGGCCCCTGATTTTGAGTTCGAATATCGGACGTAGGCCACAGTCCTACAACATCTCACATTCCCTCAGAAACTAAAGACTCACTGATCTTTCAAACTCACTGGAAACTTTTATTTTTTTTTCTATTTCTCTTACTCTATTTACACTATTTCCTTTCTATATTCCATTCTACTTTGTCACAATTGAAGATTAGGATCAGTTCTTTTCTTATTCCTCCCGGTGGGGGCTTAATAAGTACGCATTAAATTTAATAGGGAAACCCGGTCGGGGCTTAATAAGTACGCATTAATTTTTAGAGGGAAAGTAGCTCACACAGTAGCTAAAAATTGGATTCCATCAAAAGGTAAGCTGGTAAATCCGATCGCTTCAAACCTTGTATCAGATGGAGATAAACAGAAATCTCCCTGTGCAAACAAGACAGAGACTACGGACTACAAGCGATTCTCCAACTGGGAAAAAATCCTCACTACATGACAGTGAGAGCAGTTGGACACACTTTCAACAGGACTGACGTTACTGGCCAGCACACCCTGTAACTGGCACCCTTAGTGGTCTCACAAGACAAAGGACTTCAGACGACAGCACAAGTCCCAACCCAACTTCAAAGAGGACACGACTCTTCACTCCACCATTCAACGAGGATGACACATCCAGCGTATTTCTGCTGCAGTTCACAAATTCGGATTTAAAACTCTAAACCCCGGATGGATGTAGCAGTAGAAATACTGGATGTACAACTCCAGCCAATCACAGACTGAGAAGACACTATTCTCTTTTATATAGAGAGAACTCCGCTAACTATGGTCAGTCTAATAGAGCAGTTGCACGATGTGTATACCTCTGACTCCTGTGTTAACTCTTTTATACATCGTTATAATTGAAGTATACCTTCAGTGTTTTACCGAGTCGGTTAGACTGAGAGATATAGGTAAGCCTACTTCGCGCGAAGAAATAAGTAGCCCTAGCTCTTCATACTTTAAGGCTGTAAAAGGAGCCCGTCATGGGTCTGTCTTACTGGGGCCAAACCAGAATAGATCCCATATTTTACATAACGATTTACTGTAATGGAACGTGCTCTCTAACTGGGGGGGCATAATGTTTTTTTTTCTCAAACTGAAAAGCTCCGTATTTCTTTTTGACAATCAATCGTTGAATAGATGAAACGCGGAAAGCCATAACTTTAAGAAGCAGGTGAGAATTATTTATTTTAAACTCAATTCGCAATTTTGTCAATCACAGACAGCAGTGAGTTTAAAATGGCGCGGAAATTAGTTACTTTCGTTTTGCAGAAAATAGTTACACTGTAAGATATCGAAAATTTACTCTCAGGATGTAAAAATTTATTTAGAAATATTGCGAATAGTAGTCACAAGTTGCAAAAAAGTGATACAGTTTTGTAACTAGTTGTCAGAATAAGCCTAACTACACAATTTGCATATATACTTCTCTTATAACCCCTGATAACCCCATAGCTTAATTATTGGTCATATAACTTATAGCCCCAATCACTGTAAACATTCCATATTGTGGGCTATCAAGGGAAAGACCCAAAGTTCAAGGAACAAAATAATTGGATCTTTTACAGTTGTGCCCCCCAGCTTAGTGGGCGCATATTTGCACCCCTCAGATGTACGTGCCACATAATGTAATGGCACGTGCTCTGTAACTGGGGGACGCATAACGCAAACGGAGAAGATCCAAATGATTAAATTAAAAATTTTTGTTAGATTAATGAACAATAGAGAAATCTAAAGAGCACACTGGGGGTTATAGAATGGGGGTATCACTAATAGCTTGAACAATGTGCGGGCTTACGTCCGGATCGGAAATTTTGCCTGATTCCACCAAAAAAATTGGGGACAGAGTTTGACCGGTTTTTCCTACATTAAAAATAGAGAGGTCTCCTGTTGTGTCTCTACCCCCCCCCCCCCCGAAATTGTTTTCATGCCCCCCTTTACAAATTATATGTTTTTATGGATCTTTGTGCCCCCCCCAGTACGTTATGCGCCCCCCAGTTACAGAGCACATGCCATTACATAGTAAAACAGAACCGACTAATCGTCGGAAGAATTGCTCTCGAACGACTAGTGGGCGCTCTAATCAATTGCAGCGTGCTTCAGTCGAAGGGGGGGGGAGCAAGGGAGGGAGGGAGGGAGGGAGGGGGAGCCTAAATGGGACTAAGAAGTTCAATAGTGGGCTTCAAATAACCTTATTAGAGGTTAACATATACCACTATTAAGATGTAAAGTAAAAAATGGCACCAGTTTCGGCGCACTTTTCATTTGACTTTAGTATCTTTTCCGTTTGTGCCCCCCCCCCCCCAGCATAGTGGGTGCATATTATTTGCATCCCCCAGACGCACGTGCAATATTTTTACATAGTGATTTACTATGTAATGGCACGTGCTCTGTAACTGGTGGGCGCATAACGTACTGGGGGGGGGGACAAACGGAAAAGATCCCATTTTTATTATAAAATTGCCGCCAATTGAATTCAGCTGCTTGAAATTGTGATTGAGAGAGAATTTTAGATTACGCGAAGCGCAAAAAGTCAAGGGCGTAAAAGTCACTCGAAAAGTCAAAAATGTCAAGCGAAAATTTTGCAAAAAAAAGACACACACGTTTACAATAATTGCTATGAACTTCGTTCAAGAGCAGTTAATCATCCTGTAAAAATATGGCACGCGCGTTTGGTGGGTTGCAAATATTTTGCGCCCACTAAGATGGAGAGCACAAACGGAAAAGATCCGTTTTTTTTATGGCCCAACACCTATAAAGGGCATCTGGTCCTGATGGCATAAAACTCAATATTCTCTGTCTTGTCGTACAAGCTCTAAACATAATAAGCCCCCCCCCCCCCAAATTCAACCATCGAACCCCGCGAATTCAATGTTTAAGTGTAATTTTAAATAGCGTGATTCGCACCGCAAATATTTTACTTTTCTGCAGATGAATTTAGGAAAAAAATTCAGAACGATTTCTGACCTCTGATTCAACTGTGACAAAATGAACTACCGCAATAAATCAGACCGAAACTTATTCAAGATAACTTTTTATGTCACTTTCTACTATGCGTAGTTTTTTGGATCTTTTCCCTTTGTGCTCCAGTACCTTATTTACCCCAGTTAAAGGGCCCGGCCATTACATAATACTTCATTATGTTAAAATATGATACGCGCGTCTAGGGGTTCAAACAAAAAGCACCCACTGAAATGAGGGACACAAACGGGAAAGATCGGTTTTTGCATTGTATCAGAAAATGTATCTTTTCCGTTTGCGCCCCTCTCCAGTTACAGAGAACGTGCCATTTCATAGTAAAACATCATGTAAAAAATATGGCACGTGCGCCTGGGGGTGCAAATAATCTACACCCACTAAGCTGGGGGAGGGGGGACAAACGGAAAAGATCCCAAAAAACAAATGCACTTCTTGGTTTGACTTAGCTGTTTTCTAAGTTCATTGTAGGTAATCCAATAGCACAAACAATAAAGTCTGCAATTTATTTAAAAAACTAAATCACACATCGGACATTGAAGATAATCTACCAATAAGTAAAGATAAAATCAGAATTGAAAATGCTGCTAAAAAGCAGTCTATCTAACGGTAAACTAAAGATAGGACAAGAATAAAAAGCGCTGCTAAATTTTTGACCCATCAATTTTGAAAGCACGACGCTGATTATTAAATGTTAAGAATATGTGAAGTTGGATTTTAATTTTGGGTCACTTGGACCAAAAACTAGTTGAACAAACTGACAATGAAAGAAGGTTGAGTTTAGTCAATCTATATCACAAGAATAGCTTTGAAGTGATAACAATGAAGAAGGCTACATGCAAGATTACTGAAACAGTAACAACTCACACTTTATAGAATCACTTTTATTCTCCTCTCTGATAAGTGTTCTCAGCAAAAACTTAAAATGAACGTTTGCCCGCTTTACTCCACTTTTTCGGTTTTCAAGAAAAAGCTGTTTTTATTGAAGAAACCATTTGCAGAGTGATCTTAAATTCATTGGGAACCTAAAAAACATCCTCAGACGATTGACAAATTGGTTTCGGCCCTTTAAACCTGACTGCGACATACTTTGCAGACAATCTCCGCAATTTTGTCGCTTTTCATCTAAAATTTTATTTGGATCTTTTCGGTGTGTGCCCCCAGCTTAGTGGGCGCATATTATTTCCCCCCCCCCCCCCCCCGACGCACGTTCCATGTTTTTAAATACGTTTTTACCAAGTAATGACACGTACAATTCAACAATCAAAAGGAATTTTTCTACTAATTAATAGTCCACACTGAATCAAACTAATTCAATCACTCTCTCCGCAAGTATCCACAAATCCGTCACTTTATTCCTATCCCAGATAACTAAAATAAGTTCAGCCTCCCAGTGGCTATGTTACTGGCCAGAAACTTATAATTTTCTCAACCAACAGTTTTGAATAACTTTGCAGTTTCACTCACTGCAACTGCGAAACTATATTCTTTCGCAAAGAACTCACTAAACAACTACAATTTTCTCACTCTGCGAACCAACTGCTCCACTTGAGCTTTCTCTCTCTCTCTCAATTCTGACTAATAAACCACTGTTCTTCAGCATCGTAGGTCTATTTCTCAGACTCGCGCTCTCTCGTCTGATGGTTTTTCTTGTGCTTAAGGGTACTAAACCTTATAATTTTTTTATCAGCAAAATGTAACGTGTCGTTCCTTTTAGAACATTTTGACCTAACGTATAAATGCTATCATGGGCGTAGTAGTTTGGTTACGTGCTGCAGTTTATCTTATATAAATGTTTGCTTAATTTGACCGGAATTTTGTGGACAACTCGCTTTCATAAGTTCGGGATCCAAAAAAATTTATGTTTCACGTTCAACAGTTCTTTTAAAAGTACATGCATTCTGTTTTTATCTTTTTCCATATTACTTATAATTCCCTGATTTAGCCCCAGAAAACGTTTGCTCTCCCGTATAAACAACTTTTAACTATTTTCTTATAATCACAATCTTTTAACAACCAGGCAAAATTTAGATCTTTCTGCTTTTTTCTTTTTGTAGAATATTCGTTAGCGTTTATACCAAGAAACTGAACGATAACTAATCCAAATCTTCACGTTTGAATGTGGTTTTTGGTAGATATTTTGATTCTGATAATAGCGTCGTTTCTTTCATAGAAGTACAAAAAAAAGGTCGGTTATCGCCTCTTTTTTGTTCACTTTAAAAGCCAAAATGAACGGTTTTAGTTACCGGAAAAAACCTGTTGTTCTACTCATTGCATATGCAATTGTCCAAAGAGTCACCAGTTAAAGTTTGAGGTCAATCGGACGTGAGGAAGTAGGATTCTCAGTAATTGCGTTGGGTTGCTGAAATTGTGGACGCTTGATTTTCTAGCGTTTGAGTTTCTCTCTATCAGAATTTCCTTCAAACAACCCTTTTATTATTCTGTTTGCTTCAACTGAGTGTCAGCATGAGTTCTAACAGGTAATTTTTCCATAGAATCTACTTCAATTATCAAAGTTTATTCATAACTTATGTTTTCTACTAAAAATTCTGGTTTAACTCTTTTGGAACCTCCAATACTTTAATTACCGTTGTTTTGTGTTGATACTGATCCTTTCCACTGTGATTAAATCAAACTGTTTAACAATTACTGTTTCCCCGCTTAGGTTTTAATTAGACCCATTGATCTTCCCAAGTTTTCCCTAGTAAATCCGACCCGACTGACGAAATTTGAATATAAGAACTCCAACAACAAATTGCGTTAACTCCCAAGATCTATACTAAGTTTCTACTGCAAATACAGAACCACCTTTGAAATTTCACTCAAATTAGGTAAATTAATAAGGGATTACCGATGTTGGATCCAAAAGGAACTATTGCAATAAAAATCAAACATTTTTTCAATTCGTTTTTTTCTTTTCATATCTTCATGCATGTCCCTCCAACCACCGTTCTGATCTTTTTAATTGCGTTTTGATACGAAACCCATCTGGTTATTTTACAATGAAACAAAGAAACTGCCAAATTACACCATAAAAGAAACATTTTCTAGTTATCGAAACTCTTTTTTCCTACCCTTCGCAAAATAAACACAATTGGTAAATTTAATTTTTATCATACAGTACGCTTTACTTTTTCATTCAATAAAGTTAGTGGCAAATATTTTTTTCTGTTTTTCTTTGTTCCCTATTCTGTATGCTAGTTATATTCATTAGGGGGAACAAACATCCTTTTTATTCTCCTAAATCTAACAAAATATCCGAAAAATCTTTCAAAGGACGTCTATTGCTTGTTTAACGTTTCATGCACTAATTTTTCCAAGTTAATATACCCATTATATCTTTCCTGAAAACACTAAACGATAACTCCAAACTGGAAGCCACTTATAGGGATTAAACACTCACTTCTATTATACCAAAATGGCTTTTAGATGGTGCATTTTTGGGGTTTGGGGGGAATTCATAGAAAAATATCGGATCTTTTCCGTTTGTGCCCCCCCAGTACGTTATGCGCCCCCCAGTTACAAAGCACGTGCCATTACAAAGTAAATCTTGATAGTGAAAATATGGCACGTGCGTCTGGGGGTTGCAAATAATATGCGCCCACTAAGCTGGGGGGCACAAACGGAAAAGATCCAAAATATCATTGCTTTACCCAAGCGCTTCCATTCTTTTTTTCCTTTGTTCAAGGATTGTTTGCAACTTTGTTCCTTTTGTTTAAGGATTTCTGTGTTTCATTCTCACTATTTCTGACAACATGATCAGTTTGCAATGCTGGTCTGCTCCCTTTTGTTTACTTAACAAAGAATTAATCAATTCGCTCCAACTTACATCGCTCAAGTTCGTTCCTTTTGTTTACATATTCAATATGCTCAAAATTAGCTCCTAAACTCTGCAAGCTAACAAAACTCCCAATATCGAAGCTTCAATGTCATGTAAGTTCAACAATTTGAAGTATTATTTCCACAACACAAAAAATTGTTCATTTATTCATCGCACGAAAAAAAAGTTGTGCAGTTTTACACGAGATAATTTGACAGCCTTTGATACGTTTAAGGGGTGTTTCTCCCCAGACCTAGACCTTGACTTATAAAAAGACTTTAAAAGTTTAGTAGGGGGGCCAATATTGACTAAAATTACACGATCAAGCTTCCTAATTGAGCTAATTTCTTTTCATGGGTCGAGCTTAAGTCTTTTCATAACAAAGAAAGTCCAGCTAAGGTCTTTTCATGGGTCCACAGATAGTCATTTCATAACCGACAAAGTCGAGTAAAAGTCTTTTCATAGGTCCACCATTAGTCTTTTCATCCTTCTTTTTTTTGAAAATCCGATATTTTTCATTTTTTTCTGCTACTATAATTACAGAAGCATAGCCGGAACAAGACTATATAGCTTTGCACCAGAGCAGTCCATTTTAAGAAACAGTTGGAAAACTGCCAAAAGCCTTAACATGTTCAGCAAATATAAAGATAAAGAGATATGGCAGGATAAAGAGATAAAGAGTATATTATCACATTACTTGATTCAATGAAACCAGCTAGCTTAAGTGTATTGGTCCTAATCCCATTAGCCATAACAAAATTTCGGCGTTATTCAGTTTGTTTTCCCCTCCAAAATTATGAACTATTTTTTTAAAAAATAATTCAGGTTTTTGAGGGATTTGTGGTTCTTCTGAATCGTAAGAAATAAAGTAGTATACACGCTAACTACGTTATATGCAATTTTTCACGGAAAATTTTTATGGTAAAAAAGCAGACTTATGAAAAAACCAAAGATGGTCCCATGAAAAGACTAACTCGACTTTGTTTGCAAACATTGTGTCGAGCTTACGTCCAGCCCAAATTTTAAGTCGAGCCAAAGTCTTTTGTAAAAATTTGGGTCCAGCTACAGTCGTTTGCGAGAATTTTGAGTCTAACTAAAGTCCAGAATCTCTTAAAGTACAGCTAAACCCTTTCCATAGCTCAAATGAGTCGAGTATGGTCTTTTCATAGTGCATTTTGGTCGAGCATTAATGTCTTTTCATAAGTCTGTACCTAGACCTAGGTCATTATATATCCCTCCCACGAAATTGTCGTCCTCAATGTGGTGTATTTACCGTGATTGGCGGGGGTTTAGGTTATATGAGCACTAAGGTGGGGGGGGGGTATATGGGGTTATAATGAGAAGAAAGACGATGAGAATCATTTAGCTCAATTCGATTGAGAGGGTAGTATTCGTTGAGCTGGTGGGCTGTATTTGGAATGGGTTATTTTGGTTAATGGGTGGTTATACGTTATATGATCACTAAGTTGAAAGAAAGGGGGCAGAACACCAAAAAATTAAGCAGAATCCATTCAATTCTAACCTTCTGTAAATTTTAGCGACAAACAGCTGATGAGTTCGAAGTAATAATGTATGAATTTATACTGAGGAATATTGCTGGCCGAGTCAAATCGTTTCGGTAAATAAAGAATCTGTAGTTTTCAGAAATCGCATCTGATGTTTATCGTGATTACGTAAGATGTCACGAAGGCGTTTGAATATTCCCGCCAAAATCAGTTCAGCCCCGGCAACAACGAAACATTTGCGACTTCTGCGTAAATTAGTTCCACTTTTCTGCACAAGATGTTTTGCAATGTTACTCCGTACGAAAGTTTTGGCGCAGTTTTTATATGCAGTAATACGGGGGCATAAGCTCTACATAATCTAAGCTGGCGCTATACACTCAATGCCCCCCATAAACTAAGGGGATAAAACAGTGGGGGGAGGGGGGAGGGGTGAAGACACTGGAATGGATAAGTTTCATGAGGCCCATATTACCCCGTCTATTTTTCCTCTGATTGTTAAAAATATAGTTTCATCCAGATCAGAAATCAGTTTTTTCTCTTTCTTTGAGACCCGAAACATAATAAAACATAGGTATGGTAATAGAAGCAAGTCAATTAAAGGTATAACAAGACCCCAATTCTATGATTTTTAATGATTTCTGCTCTTAGTAATCTGTGATTGCCACATACCATGTTGGGCCCGTACCGAACTCCAAGTGTAAATCAGTACTGGGCAATTGTAAATGCAAGTCTACCATGTAATTTTTTTACTCGCTCTCTCGCTTGAAAATTGCTTCTTTCAAGCGTATTTTATCGGCACAGAAGACTAAGTTTTAACAGCCATGGTGGCGCAGGCAGGCGAACAAACTTTCAACGAGATGTAGAGCGCAGATTGGAGCCCCGTACGAAACTTTTTTTGCGCTTGACCCTCGTCTGACCATTGTAAAATCAGACTGAACGCAGATCTTTTCCGTTTGTTCGCCTCACCCATCTTAGTGGGCGCATATTACTTGCACCCCAGACGCACGTGTCACATTTCTGCATGATGATTTATTATTGAAACACATTTGGAGGTAGGTACGAGGGGGCTATAATTTTGTATTGGGGGATGTAAAATAAAAGACCCAGCAGGTAGACGTTGGTTTTTAGCAGCTTTCCAAAAACCTATTTCCCCACTAAACAATAGGATATCAAAAAAATCAGTTTGTATCATACAACGATTCGCGAATGAACACTCAAGGTTCATTTTACATTACAAACATTTGCAAAAGTCTCGGCAAAACAACTAGGATATAAAAACTAAAATGAAATATCCGAAAGAATTTATTGTCTCTAAAAATAATTTCAGACAACCATCAGAAAATTTTAATCCTCACTTCTGTTTGTAATAGTTGTGAACCGGTATCAACAAAACTGCAGTTCGAAATTCACTAATAAAAGTTTCAAGGGACGAATTTAAAAAAAATATTCATTAAACAATTTCGAGGGACAAAAATTCAAAAACTTTCTCGAATTGTTTCCCTTTCAATCAAAACTTGAATCCAAAAAGGAAACACATAAACAATTACAAATCAAGGAAACCTATATTACTTAGTTTTTATCACGATCAGTAAAAAATTAAACAGGATTCGAAAAAAAAACAAAACAGTTTTTGAGTTAAAAATTGCGTAACATAAAGCTTCACTATAAAATTCAGTATATACATTCCTCCATAAACTCCTCGTTATGCAAAATTTTCGGGATCATAAAAAACATTGAATGGGTTTTTGGTCTTTAGGGTCCTGCTCACGTAATTTACCTTTATCCTTGGAAAAAAGTGGTTGGATCTAAAAGTTTGGACTTTTTACACGCCATCAACATCAGTGGCTTCCAATGGATAAGTTAGTTAACAATTTTTCAAAAAAAACTTTAATTTGATTTTTCCAATGTACATTGAACACAGTTGTCAACAATTATTGAAACAGAAATTGAATGGTAGACAAAAATAGGTATGCAGTAAACAAAAAAGTTGCTTGATTGGATAAAACAATTGTAAAAATATGAGCAAATCATTTCAAAATTTACTTTTTTTGCTGATGCGCAGCATTGAATGCGTTCAATGTTTTGTATTAACTGTAACATGCAAAAATTAAACATGGTTTGAAAATCCAACATTTTCCGGCAAAATCAGCTTTAATTGAAACATTAGCAGCTAGAAAGAAGTGTTTATATGTAAAAAAGGAACTTAAAATTTAGAACTTTCATTTCCGTTTTCCTTAACTCGTAATCGCTGATAACAAGTTTTGTGCCGCAATTTTAAAGGTATTTACTATTACTAAGAAATTAATTATTTATATATATATATATATATAAACAAATATATTTATATATATATATATATATATATATATATATATTTCTTTATATATATATTTGAATATATATATATATATAT
>NW_027449990.1:0-66254 GCF_964194025.1 Convolutriloba macropyga
CAACCGTCTTTGACTCTGGCAAGACAATAAAACGTGTCTTGGAATATGTCTGGACAATAAAACACTTCCTGAAATTGACTGGACAATAAAATTTGTCATGCAATTTGGCTAGATAATAAAAATGTCCTCGAATTACGATCGTAGCCATAGAAATGTCTTGTTTTTATTTTCTTGCAAAATTATGGACTTTTAGCGAAATTGGTTAGTCATTGGGTAAAGTTGGAGAAGGTCACAAAATCAATCCCAGATTTAGGTAGAACTTTATAGTTTGACTCATCTTTTGTATATGAAAAGAATTTTACTGTTCTTATGAAAAGAATTAGCCATGACTTTAACTAAGGTGTTCCATCGTGTAATTCAATTCTGTAATTACTCTCCACCAAGAATTATTAGTTTTTTCATAATTCCAGGTCTAGACTAGGGGTATGAGTGCGTTTGTGCGTGTGTGTATGTATTTGTATGTGCGTACATGTGTGTATGTGCGTTTGTGTGTGTGAGAGAGAAAGAGATTTTTGTGGTATGTGTGTGTGTATGTTTGTGTATGTGTGTGTTTGTGTGTGTTTATATGCGTGTGTGTGTTTATGTTTGTGTGTGTGCCTGAGAGAGAGAGAGAGAGAGAGAGAGAGAGAGAGAGAGAGAGAGAGCGTTTTGTGTGACAGATTCAAAGACAAAGGAATCATTACCCGGGTTGAGGTGTCACCGCCATTCAGCAGAAAATTATGTAAGATGAGCGGTGAATGCGGTGAAGTTACATAAATCAGGCGGTAAATGCGGTGAAAAAAACTTTTATCGCCTGGTAGCGGTAAAATTACATAACTTCACCGCTGAATTTAGCGGTGAAATAACATAAATTCACCGCTTCGAAAAAAAGTGTCCAAATTATGTAAGATAAGCGGTGAATTCGGTGAAATTACATAAACTCATCGCTCAAATTAGTGGTGAACTTACATATGTTCACCGCTTAGAAAAAATTGCTAAAATTGTGTGAGATCAGCAAAAAATGCGGTGAAATTAATGGGGAGTAAGAGAGGAATTGTTAGATTTACCTTCCCACTAAAACTACCCCTTAATCTTACATCTTTTTGACAGTTTTTTCTTAGCGGTGAATTTATGTAATTTCGCCACTAGAATAAGCGGTGAACTTACAAAAAATCACCACATTTCAACGCTAAAATATGTAATTTCACCGCTAAAATTCGCAAATCTTATGAAAATTCACAGATGTTTTACAGAAAGTAGAATTAGTTTGATTTATATTCAAAACAAAAATATTAGAGGTTAGTGAGAGATAGCCCAGTGGAAGAAGAAGTGGATGACATGCAGGAGGTGAAATGTTCGAACACTTGTAAGGGCGGTGAAATTACATATTTCAGCGGTGAATTGTGGTGAATTTTTGTAAGATCACCACTTACTCTAGCGGTGAGCTTACATAATTTCACCGCATTTCACCGCAAAATTATGAACGAAATTTGCGGTGAAAAACTAACTTTTCACCGTTTATCTTACATATTTTTCCAATTTTTTCTCAACCCGGGTAATTCAATCTATGTCTTACTTGTTGGCCGACAGAACATATCGTGTAGAGGAAGTGTAATCTGCAGTCTGTGTAGCCCAACAGTCAGTAGTTATGAGAGTGTAGTCATGAGTCACTTCAGGTTCAAATGACACCTTCACGTACACCTCGTCGTCCAGTTGTGCTGTCGCAGCATCTGGACTGAAAAGATTCAGATTCCAGCAATTTAAAGTAAAAAGTCTCATTTAATTAGTCAAGAACCAAAAAACAGTTCATCTCCATGCCTATTATTTTTTTCTAATTTCGCGTAAGAGAAGGTAAAAATTTTTAAAAATTTCTTGGGAATTATTGCATTACCTTTATTGTTAAAATGAGTTTGAAATGTGCATTGCAAAATAATATTAACAATAAAGATAAAGCTTTTTCATAGAAGTTTTTCTTAAAAATTTTTACCTTCTCTTACGCGAAATTAGAAAAAAATAATAGGCATGGAAATGAACTGCTTTATGGTTCTTGACTAATTAAATCAGATTTTTTTAACTTTAAATTGCACACCAAAAATTGGTGAAGTAAAATTATGAAATGGAATGAAGTCATGGTACGATTTTTTTTCGAAAGCTATAACGGAATTTCGGCCCCAAAAAGGCTCCGCAGAAGAAATTTTTGCCGTGATTTGTAAATAATGGAGCAGAACAAACTTTTACTTCTCCAATTGTGTAATGTTGTTGAATTGAAGTATTATATTCTGCAAAACAATTTAGGCAAATTATATCATTTTGTCAGTTGAATCAACTTTATCCCAAATGACTCTTTTAGTAAGTGTCAAAATTGAACTAGTTAGAATAGAGTTCGACCTAAACATACACACAAAAAATCTTCTAAAATAACTTTCCATCTTGTGAGTTTTGTTATTCGTGCAAGATAAATTTTTGTCTTGTAAAATTTTACTAAAAAGCCATACCCAATCTGGGTAGTTCAGGACAAAATTTTGCTTTCGTCTTCTGTTATACGAAGCTAGGTTTTGGATTTTTTATAGTCGCTCTTTTTTGAAGAATAACTTTAATGAGGACATTTATGATTTGTACAGTAGTCTCATCTCCTTGGTTCCTCATCATCCCCTACTAAACTATACTTAATGTTTTTTTACATAATACTAAAAATTTGCAAATAAGCTGGTGGTTTAGGTACGTTCTGATTGGTCAATAAAATGCTTGCGTACATTACGAACGTTTACCGGTACCAAAATTTGCGAGTAATTTTAATCGTTTTTGTAACCAGATTTCGCTTTTCCAAAATGTGAATACTTTGTATATGGATATTCCAGTCAGTCTCTTTCACTTTTAGGCTGGAATTTGAACAATGAAGAAAAGTTTTTCACCAAAAAATATGTTTGACGGAAGCGCCGTCAACAGAATTTCGCGTAATTAGGTTTCAGATTATTTGGAACCGCATGCCAAACTTTTACGGAGTGTAAGTAATAAATACTTTTAGAAGATGCCGCATGCGCTTTTATATGGGTAGGCCTAAAATACACCTATGCAAACAAAAGAACATAAATTAAGCTTCACAATAATCCCTCATATTTGTTTTGAAGTGAGCTTATCTCAATTGTCGTATAATCTTTCCTTTCAAAATGAATTAAAGTTTTGTGAAATGCCCTTGCAGCCAAAGGCAACTACTTTTCACTCTTATTTGATCCTGTTTTTCATTTTAAGGCTCTAGATTGCGTTGTGGAGACTACTTTCCCAAAATTTAAGCTCTTTCCACATTGAACTGAAGGCGGAACCTAAAAGCGCCAGCGACTTTCTTCGGTAGTATATTTTATTCGGTACCGGTAGACGCCCTTAATGTAAATTTTATTGAAGATTTGTCTTCTGTTTCGTGAGGCGATTCATGAAAATTTTGTTTACCAATTTGTAATATTTTTATATCTGTTAAGTTTTGAACTGCTGAACCAGTTACAGTCAATGAAAATGGAGGCGTTACATTGACGTAAATTTATTATGCGGATAAAATCTTATTTTAATAATAATAGCTAGGCTAAAAAAGCTCAAGGAAATTATGGTTTTCTTGATTAAAGATTATAATCTTTAATCGATTTTGCGAAGCCGGCCACATATGGAGCAAGAAAACCATAACTTTCTAGAACCTTTTCTAAGCCTAGCTGTTATTACTAAAATAAGATTTTATCCGAATTATAAGTATGCAACGTTTTTAAACTAGGAATTACAGAATTCATAGAAAAATGACCAGTTTCTATCTTTAGTTACGACGCAAAACACACTTTTTGATCGATAAACTTTAATAGAATTCGTCAGTGTTCCTCAAAAGTTCTTAAAGATATGTCAACTAGACTAAAAGGAAGGGAAATCTAATTTGTACGTAGTTTCATCGACTGCCTTCATAATAATTATCAGTCAGCTGGCTCTCAATGAAATATGATTTCTAAATAGGATTTTATGTAAATTTTCATAGCAATTCGAGATATCAGTTTTGAGGCTAATCGAAGATGTTGTCATTGGTACCCACAAAAGCCCCAAATCAGTGTAATTTCGGTAAAAAAAACGTGTATTGCAGAGAAATTTTGGCGTAAAAGTACGAAAAAGATGTTGCCATTTTTAATAACGCCAAAACGATTATGATTTCTTTAACCTACTTGAAGAATGTTGTGAATGTAGAACTCTGCGCTATCTGCATCTTGTAGGAGAATTCCTGAGTTGCCTTGACCTCTTGAGGATCCTCGCCCACAACCGAGAAGGAGGAGTGGACGTTGCCCTCTGAGTCGTAGTAGCAGAATGCAGTGGCCTCCCAGAGACCAGCTCTGCTGATTTGAATTCCACTGCCGTTAACAACTTCTTCCGATTGGCCATCTCTCTCTTGCGTTATCACTTGGTAGTACACAGTGCTGTGGTTGAAGCCGGGGTCTGAATCAATGAAAAGTCTTGATATTAAAACCCGGGTCGAGGTGTCACCACCATGCAACGCAAAATGATGTGAGATAAGCGGTGAATGCGATGAAATTACGTAAATTCACCGCTGAACTCAGTGGTGAAACTACATAATTTCACCTCTTAGAAAAAGTGTCAAAAAGATGTAAGAGTAGGGGGTAATGCGGAGTAAGGGAGGAATTGTTAGATTTAACCCCTCCTAAAATTACCCCCTTAATCTTAAATCTTTTTGACACTTTTATTTAAGAGGTAAATTTATGTAATTTTAGCACTACAATTAACATACAAAAAATCACCACATTTCACCACCAAACTATTTAATTTCCCCACTAAAAATTGCAAACCTTACAAAAATTCACCGCTTATGTTTTACAGAAAGTTGACTGACTTTGATTTAAATTCAAACAAAAAATCACACTACGGTGATTTTTCAATTTCACCGGCATTAAGTAATTTTTGAGCGAACTGGAAATCTGAATTGTTTCAAGAGAAAGCTAGAGATCTAATTTTGGTATAATTTTATGCTTGATTTGGAGTTACTAGTTGAATTACAGTATTGACATACAAGTTGAAGTGAGTTAAGACAGAACATTTAAACCCCAATTGCCCTGGGTTAGATGTAACTCGTCAACGTTGGTTGAGAATGATTAAAATACAAGCTTAACTTTGTTCATAAATGCACGGCGTCCAAAAATACAAGCAAACAAAAATATCAAACCACCCCGAGAAATGGTTTCACCTTGACAAATGATTTAAAGTTAGATACTAAAAAATAGTTGCAGCTACCATTGCAGCCTCATATCATAGATCGTGGTAAGAGATCATTGTTTATGAAAAAACTAACTGCAGAAAATTACAAATGTTACATAAATATGCCAGACACACAAATTTTGAATTCACTGAAAATTACCGTTTTTTGCATAGCGCAGACGCAAAAACACACCAGAGTACTAAAAGCTGTCAAAACATTGGAAAAACATTTAAACTATAATGTTCAATTTGAAAGATCAAAGGAAACAATTTTTGCGGATCTTGTCTGTTTCTCAGAGCGTTGTTGTGGACCTATAAAATTTGTTGCGACTTTTTTTTTGTTGCGGAATGGGAGAAGAAGTATCTGCCCGGAGGTTGGTGACAGAGCAGATCAGCGCTAAATCAGTCTACAGACATTCTGTTTTTCTTGTAGATGGCCAGTACTATGTTGATGTCCCAATTTACAGTCTTGATCAGCTAGTCTTGATTTTCGATTGAATTTCGATACATTAAAAATAGTTTGTTCATCTAAACTCACGCGTACAAGATTAGTTTTTTATGAGACTCGAATTTCCTCGCGGGTACTTGTAACATCTAATTTGCTCAGCAGGTCTCAACCACTGAGCTGAGTGGGCCTTGTGTTAATTACCTGCAAATTAGCTTTAGTATAAAGAAAGTCTTTACTACTAATTGTCAGATATAAGCTATAGAAAGTAAAATATTATGCTGCTCAGACTTATTTTTGGCTTATAAGTAATTTTTCAGACTATACAGAATAAAATTAGCCTGGGTGAACTCAATTACCTCATTTTAAGGACCTCATTAAAGAGGACACACTGCGCATAAAAAAACTTGAAATGAACTTGATATGCAGTGTTTCAGAGCTGAGTTACACTATTGATATGTGCTGGTTCAGCTCTGAAATGCTCTGAAACGCAAGTCTGGGCGATAAAATCGCTTGGCTTTTTTTGCTCCGTCAATTTTGACCGATCGATATAATCAACATACCTAATTGTGACTGGTATCACTGGCAAGACCGTCAAAAGCAATATATCTAAAAAACGTGTTTCAAATTCGTTTTTCTTCCTGAGGAGTTATCGAGGTTTGAAATTTTGCCAAAAAATTTTAGCTCAAATTTCTTTTACCTTTGATAAAAATCTGTTAGAAAAGATCAAAAAAATAGTGTTACATTTAAGATAGAAGCGAATTGTTGAGCGGTTTAGTCAGATTTATGGAAAAAAACTTTGCCTAGCTTGACTGAATTTTTGAATAAAATTCAGACTTTTTTGTATAACATTAAGATTTGGAACAACCAGATCTTTTTCAAAGACGCGCAGCAATAGCACCACTAGTTATTTCCTCACTGTGAATTTTAAAAATCAAATAGAAATTTTATTGTATCGGGGACTTTTTTACACACATTTTCGCGTTTTCATTATTTTGGTCAATATATTGAAAACACCATCATTTTGGTGTTTTCAAACAGTTTAAAATTTTTGTTTTTTTCCAGCAATTGTTCTTTTGCACAAAAATTTTTAAAAGAATTTTTTTTAAAATCTGGACACTTTTTTGTTGTCTTGTCACATTCTCACATAATTGCCAGCTCCCAATGTCATTGACGGGAGCCAAATTGAGCATTTAAAATGTTTTTGGTGAAAATCTTTTGTTCTAACGGCGCCGACATTGTTTTTGTGCAAATTTAACTGTAATTTCGAATTCTGCCTGTCTTTTTTGTTCTGTTGGTTGTTGTGGGAAGGGTACAGAATTATGACAGATCTCATCGGCTTCCTGTGGACGTGTGCAAAACCTACATAATGGCTTGATTAAATAGCTAATGGCTCTGATTACTTCAAAGTTTCCTGTTCTCAAAAACTTAAGTGTGTTTTTCAACATTTACTCTTCTCATCCCCTTTTCTTTAATATGAGTTTTCGGATTAATGACGGGCGCCATGTACTTTCTTTTGATAGTTTTCTGGCTGACGATTTTTTTTCAATATTAATAGCAGTTTTAATAATGCCAAAATCTGCCTTTATTTTCGTTGTCCCTTCGATCAGGCTTGTCAAGACGAGGCTGCCAGTGATGTTCGAATCACAACCATAAGTTTCACAGTTATCAACAGAATATTATTGCTGTAAGAGTGTTTTTTAAACTGGTTGTTTATTTTTGAGTTCTGCTGGTGTTTGATGTTGTTTATGGTCCTATGACTCAGTCTCCTTAATGAAATGACTCAATGATTTACTACGGAGTAATATGTGAATATATGTAATACTTATTTAATGTCAAGACTTTACAAGTTTTGTGGTTTCAAAAACATGGATGGATTTTTGAAATTGTTACATAGTTTCATGTTGGATAGGTCCCAATCTGCTTTGTAGTGAAGGACAACTTATTTCGTTTAGGTCATGCTTCATCTGACGATATTTTAAATTTGTTAATAAGAACCTTTTTGAATTAAATAAAGACTGAGTTTTGGAGGTTTTTAACTTTTGTCATTTTTGTAGTCTTTTGTTGTTTTTCTGGTCTCGTAGTCACATCAACGACAGATCACTAAGGCCCACTTATCAGGCAGTTTTTATTTCGCATTATGGTTTGATTTCACAGCCCGTTTTTGACACGTACACATATTTTTTAGAGGAGTATGCAGATAGTTGAAAGTTTCCTAGGTCTTCCTCATTCGGTTCGAAAATAGGTCGAAATTGCGGATGAGATGAATAACAAAAAGAAAGCAAATAAGTCTCAGAAATTATTTGGCTAATGCGAATTTCTAGACAAACCCCGTAATCTAATTTCTTATTTAGAATTGATGATTAACAACAATAGCAATAGACACAAATTTCATTCCCTATTTCATAACCCAAAGTCACGCAAAATTGATACATTCTTGTCCTCCCCAAACCTTTTGTAAGCTTGTCTGCCAGCATGCAATCGATAGGCAGGTAGTTCAGCTCTAAAATTTGACTTTTGACTAAATTCCGAACGAATTGCACTTTTAATGCAAAGTGCGTTGTCTTTCCGCGTTTAAAGAGTTATTAATTAAAGCAATACATGCTTGATTGCTTGTAAATACTTTTACTGGCTGCTAAATGTTTGAATTTTTTTCTCCAGCGAGTTTTGCTAATTGTAACGCTGTTTAAATTGCCGCGGCTACAGCATTAAGCTTGACTTCAGTCGTTGAAGTAGATATCCAATTTTTTATAGCTTTACTAGCCAAACTGCTTGCACCTGATCTAATGTTAAGTTTCAGACAAGAATCATTTTTTTCTATGGTATGTTGCCTGCCGAAAACGAATTTGAAAATTTTCTCAGCTCAACGTCTTCACCTTCTGAAAAATAAACTTCTCTAAATTGTACCTGTTATGTGTCTTAAACTTCCTTTTGACGCATTGAAATGTCATCTTCCTGGATTTGAACCAAAGAACTCAATAAATTAGCTGCGTGCGCACTATCTGGTCTACTAGTTTTTGCCAGAGGTTTCAAGCATCCTCTTATAACCTATACTTTTTTGATTGCATTTCTCTATGCTCATTGCTACCTATCTCTAGTGAATTGAAAATTGACAGTTTTAGGCTAGCTTCTAATTGTGTATCGAGTATCCTTGATTGGCTTTTGCTAATTTTCTCTGGCATTTTTCAACATAACTTTTGTAACTTAATATTGTTTTGTTTTCTGTTCGTACATTTTTTATTATTAGGAACCATTTAATAGATCCGTAACAGCTAATTTGGACATCCTTACTACATTTAGTTTCAAAACTTTCAGAAAAGTCTTTTGTAATCGCAACATAGCCATATAATCAACCCAAAGACAAACAATTCCCTCTATACCTTTTTAAATTGATTTTGAAAAGGCACTCATCTTGAATGAATACTGATGTCAACGACGTGAAGACTTTTTGGTCCAGGAAAAATTTGACAATGATGTACCAATACTCACGTAACTGCTTCAATCAATTTAATCTTTTCCCCGGATTATAAATTAGTGGGTTCGCTCGCACGTCAAATTATTTAAAGCTTTCGGGTTGCTGCATAAAAATATCTGCTTCAACGTCAGTGTATAAAAAAGTGTATATTTCTTTCAACTCCGCGTCTTGTTCTCTACGAAACGCCAAATTTTATCTTCAACTAATGACTGATTTCAATGATTCATTCCTTTTATCCCTAAAGGATTCATCAATGAACTTAGATATAAACTAAGTTTTTCATATTTTTTCCTAAGAGAAGCGGCCGCGTTTAAATCGCCATCTATTTCGGACTGATGTTTGTTGACTAGCCCATCCTTCGTTTCTTCGACTTTAATGAACATTTCGTTTTCGTTGAAGATTAAATTACGAGATTTTCTGACTTTAAAGATTCGTTTATTATGTGGAATACCCAAAGGAATAAGTCTTACTATTGTTTCAAGATCTCAAAATTTCCGTTTTTGATAATTTCTGTCAAAATTGTTTTGTGAAATTTTTTCAACAAGAACGAAATCTGGATAACCAAAAATTTTGACACTCTAAGTTACGTTCCTTCTCGTACATTGCCTGCAAAAGAGCCTTCTGAATACCTGAATTGAAACAAGCTTTTTTAATCTCACTAGACATGTTGAGTGTATATGGCCAATACTTTTTTTTCTGGTCCTGACTGCTCTGAAAGTCATCTAGCCGTTGGAATTACTGTTTCCAATTCCTCTCAACCTTGAAATTTTCGTGTTATCTATACGGTGTTGAGAATTCTAGCCTATAATTTATTTGCCTAAATAATTGTTTTATGTAATTTGAGACGGTTTACACTGCACCATTGGAAACTAAATCTCCCGGTTGCTATTTTGTTCCATGGTTTTATCCATTGACCTCAATAGTAAAGCCTTCAATACCTGTTAAACCAATCCAGGAACCCTATTGCATAACTGTGGCCATTGACCACATCCGTGTGGATGGGCCCTGACATGTCAGTATAGAAAACTGTTAGAACTTCTCTTGCTCTATTTACTGAATATTTTGCTTTTTTAAGTTTCTTTGATTTGCTTTGCTGATATCTTTCACAGTTTGTTAAATCAAGCTAGCTAAAATTTTTTTGTACTGCGTGATCCTTTTGTTTATAAATATCCTCAGACATTTTCTAGTCCAAGCGTTTGTGCTACAAACTAAGGCGTTTTCCACTAGCAAAATTGCACTGCTCTGAGGTTTCTCCAGCGTCAACGTTGTTCATAATAAGCAAACTATTTCGTTAATCATGAGGAAAAATTATTCGGACTTTAGACTTTACTCCCTCAAGAAAATCTCATTGTTTTTTGCTCATGTTGCCTCAAGTTCTGAAACCAATACAAAGTATTTTTCGGCAAAAGCAAAACTTTACATAATTCTTATAATTTTAATTTTCATTCCAAACCTTTAGAACCGAAACTGTGATTTCAACTGTTCCTCTTCCACTAATTCATCTTTTACTGCTGTTTGCATTATTGATGGTACCAGAGCAACACTTATCTATATTTATGAATAAAATGTCTTTCACAATTCTATGACTGCAAGCTCCTGAGTCCAAAAAGTAGCTCATTTGCAAGGTTGTAATTTTCTGTAAGTAGCTCATTTGCAAGGTTGTAATTTTCTGTAATTTGACAGGAGGGAAATTTTTCTACTAAATTTTCGTCCTCTACTAAACTAAGCGAGCACCTCTGTGTCGTTCTCCTGCTTTGGCTTACAAATTTTCTCCTTTTTTGTTGCATTTCGCAAAATTTGGCTGCATGTCCTTGTCCACCACACTTAAAGCATTTAATTGTGGAAGTTTTGTATGTTCTTGAGATATTTTGTTAAGCTTTTAGTTTTTTAGCAACCCGCCGAGTTTTCTGGCAGTTGAAACATTTCCAGTCTTTATTGAAACGAAAATGCTCTCAGTTTTTGTTCTGCATTTCCAATGTCGAAGAAGTTTATGAGACTTCGTTCAGTTTCTTCTGGAGTTTTCTCGTCTTTGCTCTACTTTACATGTGTTGTAAAATTTCCATGTTTTTTTGAAAGCCCCTTCAAAATTATTGCAAGAAAGATTTCTTTATTGGATCTTTCATTTAACAGTTTTAATGTGCATTGTAAGTCATCTGCTTTGGTGAGCTAATCTACTGTACCCTCAATTGAAGTCTTTCAAGGCTCGTTCGTTCTGCTTTCAATTTATGTAGATGAGGCCTGTCGATACTTTTGAAGCGCCTACACAGTACATCCCAAGCTATAGCGCCGTAACATTTAGGTTGTTTATAAAAGGTCTGATTTTATGTCTCAAGCATTCACTAACTCGTACCATAAAGTACTTTTCTACTCTTCTAATTTTCCTTGCCCATTTTCCATAGCTAGCGTGCGTTGCTCCTCCAAAGATTTATATCTAACAGTGTGCATTTGATCTTGATGAGTGGCTTCTCCAACAAGAACTTTGCCAAGCTTAAGTGAGTGCACAGTGGCCTCAAATTGTTCAGCAAAACACATGAAATTCCTCTCAGGCCCCCTGAATACCATTCTTTGAGTCTGGATTTTGAGTCTGGGAAACTTACTCTCTGGAATTTTGGTCTTAAGTAACTCTTAACACTAAGTGCACCCTAGCGAACTAAAAACTTCGTCTAAATCATTTTCACTGCCCCAACTACTCTGTACTTTATTTTTATAAGCTAGTTTTGCTCTAGGTAAACCATGTTTTGAAAATACTCTTCGTACTTAGATCCTTTCATTTTTACCGCATTTTTGAATCTGTTGCCTGTTTTTGGCTGTACTATAGAGCGACGAAGCGGTGTGTTGTAACGTCTGTGCATCGAAAAAAAGAGATATCGCAAAAAGAGTTTTGACGACTGAAATAACCTAGAAATTGCTGTTCTCTTGGAGTCCTGTGGTATCCTTGACAAAATTGAAAGAAGGAAATTGACTTCGTTCCAGTGTTTTTCTACCAAGGTTAAACATTTTGAGGATACCACGACCTTCCGAGGATAATGTACTCAAATTATTCTTTTAGACCTATTTAAAAAGTGTTTTTAGCAAAACCTTTAGGGCATTCGACCAAAGTTGTATCTTAAGAACCACCGCTTACACAACTGGAGAGGAAACAGTTGTTTACGTTGAGCTGTTCGCAGTTAAATTTAGCTATCCTTGTTCTCCGATAGCTCTGGTACATAGCTGAACATTCGAACTCTTTTGTGATCCCCACTGCAGCTCAACTAACTCTTTACTCAACAAGCTATATATCTCAGTTTGATTAGCTACCCATCAAATTTAGACAACAAACAGTAAACTTTTATAACCAATTTCAAAAGGCTCTTCTTTATTATACCAGGATTATCCCTGTCTCAAAATACACCGAAAGCAGTTATTTGATTTTGTTTGACTCGCTCAAAAAACGTTTCTCATAAACTTTCAGCTGGTTTTTGTTTTTCACCAGCTTTTCAACAGTAATTTGTCTTTGTGATGTCTCTGGGAGCATAAATAATACCACTCAATCAATTTGATAGCAGTTAGCAAAGGGAAAATCGTCGTATGTGCCTTTCAAAGTCTATTGTTGCCTAGTATGGATGATACTTAAAACGAATACTTAAGACCGTTTTTTCGCGAATGAAATCCGCTGGCAAATTATGTTTTCGAGATTGAGTTCGGAATTGGAAGGTACGCTCGTACTGTTAGTAGTGGGGGATAATTTTTTTGATTTATTTAAATATATAGTTACTTGAATTATACAAATGATACTAAGTGATTTGAATTATATAAATTAACACATAAATGGTTAACTTTTGGTACTTCGCGTAAAATTTAAAAGTTTGAACTTTAAAAATAAATAAACTGACTTATCTCATCGACCCGTCTTTGTTCATTTGTGCCCAAGTTGTATATCTTCTGTTGTGTACCACATTGGGTGGTGTCATTGGAGATGCTCTGGAAGAAGTCCCAGGCGGAGTTGCGTACGTAGAAGTAGTCCAGGTGTGCTGTCAATTCACAATCAGCTGTTCTCGAGGATCGCAGCAACGTTGGGAAATCTGTAGCGAAATAATAACAATTTTTTTGCCTTTTAAAGTTAAATTAATACAAATCTTTGTTATCAAACTTGATTCGGAATCAAAAGTTTTTGCTCATTAAAAGTTCAAATAAAGGAGTGTCTGTTTTGTTGAAGAATTCCTCATTCTTCTCAATTGCTCTCTATAACATCAGTCCTGTTCTCCTTAAATTTCAGAATTCTTCTCTTTTCAATCTTCATTGAACTCTTGAAAACTATTTATGCTCTCACAGCTCGTTGGGTGAGACAATATATACAAAAACGAAGGTCCCCTCTCAATGGTTGACACCTCTAAAATGACTCCACTCTTCTTGGAGTTCACAATGATCGCCCAAAATAGAATGATAGTAATGATAATAATGATAATAACAACAACAACAACAACAACAACAACAACAATAATAATAATAATAACAATATTAATAATAATAATAATAATAATAATAATAATAATAATAATAATAATAATAATAATAATAATAATAATAATAATAATAAAAAAAAATTAATAATAATAATAATAATAATAAAAATAATAATAATAAAAATAATAATAATAATAACAATAATAATAATAATAATAATAATAATAATAATAATAATAATAATAATAATAATAATAATAATAATAATAATAATAATAATAATAATAATAATAATAACAATAATAATAATAATAATAATAATAATAATAATAGTAATAATAATAATAACAATAATAATAATAATAATAATAATAATAATAATAATAATAATAATAATAATAATAAAAATAATAATAATAATAATAATAATAATAAAAATAATAATAATAATAATAATAGAATAATAATAATAATAATAATAATAATATTAATAATAATAATAATAATAGTACTAATAAATAATAATAATAATAATAATAATAATAATAATATAATAATAATAATAATAATAATAATAATAATAATAATAATAATAATAATAATAATAATAATAATAATAATAATAATAATAATAATAGTAATAATAATAATAATAATAATAATAATAATAATAATAATAATAATAATAATAATAATAATAATAATAATAATAATAATAATAGTAATAATAATAATAATAATAATAATAATAATAATAATAATAGTAATAATATTAAAAATAGTAATAAAAATAATAATAATAATAATAATAATAATAATAATAATAATAATAAAAATAATAATAATAATAATAATATAATAATAATAATAATAATAATAATAATAATAAAAATAATAATAATAATAATAATAATAGAATAAAAATAATAATAATAATAATAATAATAATAATAATAATAATAATATTAATAATAATAATAATAATAATAATAATAATAATAATAATAATAGTAATAATAATAATAATAATAATAATAATAATAATAATAATAATAATAATAATAGTAATAATAATAATAATAATAATAATAATAATAATAATAATAATAATAATAATAATAATAATAAATAATAATAATAATAATAATAATAATAATAATAATAATAATAATAGTAATAATAATAATAATAATAATAATAATAATAATAGTAATAATATTAAAAATAGTAATAAAAATAATAATAATAATAATAATAATAATAATAATAATAATAATAATAATAATAGTAATAATAATAATAATAATAATAATAATAATAATAATAATAATAATAATAATAATAATAATAATAATAATAATAATAATAATAATAATAATATAATAATATTAATAATAATAATAATAATAATAATAAAAATAATAATAATAATAATAATAATAATAATAATAATAATAATAATAATAATAAAAATAATAATAATAATAATACTAATAATAATAATAAATTGTCCGTACCCAGAGAGTGGAGGTCTAAATCGATTATATTCAAATTTCGGAGAATAAAACGTAGTCAATAAAATCGATTAAAGAATGCGCTTTCAGACAATTTTATATATTAAAATCGAAGAATTAAAATTTGACGCTGACACATACAATGTAAACAAAGATGAGTATTTTTAAAATTTTTAACGCTTTCAGATAATTACAGAAACGCAATGACGAGTCGTTTGTATGACACATTCCTTAAAAAAACATCAAAAAGATGCCGAACAACCAATTTGTTTAAACTGATCAAGCGGTTTTCAAGCCAAATTTTTAATAAAGCACGTTTCGATTCAAGCCAAAGAGACGATTTTTAACCAGATTTTTATTAACTTCTGAAAAACTCTTACTTGACGAGTGCGTTGATAAAATGATCCTTTTTTGATTACCGGGAAATTATACCAATCTTATTTTACCATAGTTTCCTTTAAAATACTACAGTTAGCAGTGAGCTACAGCTATATGTTGCAAAAGCTGGTCACTGTCAGTCAAGTGAACCCCACGGTCAAAATTCATAGGTAGATATAATAAGAAAACTACAATCTGACGCTTATAAACCCTCTTTCGAGGATATAAAATGGATTATATTTTTGGTTCAACTTCTTTTCACCCCAACTCAATTAACCCTGCAAAAACTTATAAAACAATTCCGGACCTAACGGCCAGACAATTTCAGTACTGTGCACGTTTAATTGCAAGTCTTATATCAGCACTGTTTGAGAGCTAAATGGGGTTGATTTAGTATAATACTAATTATTCAATGGATTAAAATTGGGGTGAAATGTAAAGGGGTAAAATTATTGTGGTGACTGAATCCTGAGACGCAAAAAACATAGCAGCATGTGGTGATCAGATTTTGTGCTGCTCAAGTACTGTGGATTTTTTTTACTAAGAATTGACTTGATAGATTTCAATATCAATGAATTCTTACAGATTTTCCTACTATAAATTAGTAAGAAAAAATCAGTTTGCACCACTGAAAAATTTTAAACGATCAATACACAAAACTGTAGCTAAAAGCAAGTCACAAAGAGTAATGTCAAGGGCGAAACTTCAATGGAATTATCTGAACACAATTCGAAAAAAGATCTGTCTACATCATTCTATGGTAGCAATGATGTCACATCGTTATTTGGAACTTTAGAGTGGCGAGTGTTATAGCTACTACTAAACAGTTTCCTTCAGCCACAAAAGTTTGAAATATAGCCTTTATACGGCAATTAAAAAAATGACAGCATTATTACTTATTAACGCAGATTAAATGCTGACTTAAAATGTTTTTAATTAAAGCAATTAATAAATGATCTTTTCTGCAGATATTTCCGACTGAACTGGCTAACTTAGACTGCCAGTTGCAACGCTTACAATGCTGCCAACTAGTGTATGCTTATGGAAAAACCTCTTTTTCGACCCATGAAAAAACAACAACTAGAACCTTAAAAAGAATTATGCTCAACTTTATGTACGACTTGGTGTCAATATTGAGCCTACCAATACACTCTGAAGGTGTTCCTAATCTCTGAGATCATAAAAACAACTAACAGGTTAGTGAAAAAATTGCTCAAAATTGCATTATTGTCAGACAGCCCTTGACAAAAAATAAATTTTAGTTGAGTTAACTCTATGAACTTTCACTTTTGTCACAACAAATGTCTAAGCGCAAAACTAATGCAACAAGTAAATGGACTGAAGAGAGTTATTCGTCAAAACAGATAGTCTCAGCGAAGATCTCACCTTCCAGAGCATCGGAAAGTTGTTTTTATTAACACCTTCAAAAACATGTAGAGATGCAAGTTGTTTTGATTACGTTTTCATCATTTGCTTCCCCTTTTGAATAGCATCCCTTTTTCCCACTCATTCGCTATAGAAAATTGAGAACACTAAAACACAGAACAGTTTTCTAATTTTCATAAGGAGTAATACGTTTCATCGAATTTTACATGCGAAAGACATTTTCTGATAATTTGATACACAATATTTGATTTTCTCATAAAGTCGCACTGAAAAAAGACAAGCTCTTCTGAGGAAAAAGCTCTTGTTTTTGACCGCCTTTAGTTAATATTATGTCTAAAATTATCGTTTTAACAGAATCCAAAAAATTAAAAGATCTTATAAAACATTCAAGAAACAGTTTTGTAAGATATTGAACGATTCAAATTTAGTAACAGGGAAGCAAAGGACAAAAACTCAAATTAAATAAGACACAGCAAGATCTCATGATCCTCAGGATAGAAGAAAATTTTATGCTTGTTGGTATCCATTAAAAGTTATGATACCCATACCAGGATGATAAGCAGCTGATGATTTTTGGCAACCATTTTATTATTTTGTTTTTAAATAGAAACCAAAAGAAGTTAGCAAAGCAAATTCCACGTTACAGAAATTTATGGTAACTTTATTGTGCTGAATTGGTGGTGGTCAAGCAAGCCGATAGGCAAGCAAGCCGAATTTTGAAAATGAGGTCAAGTAAGCCGAAGAGTTTTGGGATACCCGTGATTTAAGTTGCCCCTGGCGGCCAAGGGGGTGTGTCGCGGCTTCGCCGCGATAAACGGCCCGCGGTTTCCGGATTAAATCCCAAAGTGGATGAGAGGCATGGCCATGGACAGCGGTCCGCTGAGGCCCGTACCCTCTAGATGTCTAGAAATTGACGTATTTTTGTTTCTTTGGTGCACTGGAATACATTATGCACTATAATACTACGCGCGGTATTGATTTTAACAGCTAAAAATGTATTATTTCTGATAGATTACATAACTGTTACATAACTTTTGGATTGCTTTTCTGTGGGCTTACTTTTACTTCGGCTTCCTTTGGGTTCGCCTGCTGAATCACGTTCAAATCAAGTTACGAATTTTAATTAATCCTCATCTGGAAATTAGCTCAAAGTAAAATTGCCCTTAATTATTTTATTTTTTAAATTTCACTCAAAGTCATGTCAAATTACATCGTCAGTTTATATCTTTCAACGTTTTATTGTTTTTCTGCTACAACATAGGCAGAGTTGTTTTCTGGTAAAAACTTAAATTCTAAGATCTTATCTAAGAACATATAATTCAAGCCAATTTTTAACTGGTATGAAACCTATGAAACGAATAGTTAACTTTCAAGAGCCTTGTAAGCTGAATAGTTAACTTGCAAGATATTGTAAATCAAATGGTTAACTTTTAAAAATTTGCACGTTTTTGGAAGAAAAGCTAGAAAGGTGATGCATCGCCTTGCCATAGCTTGCAAGAAACTTGCAAGTTTTTTACAAGTTAATCATTCAAATTCAATCCGCGCAGTGAAAGCTTCGTGAGTTGTTTCACTATTGCTGAGGTTGAGGTGCGTGACCGAAAGTCGATATGTCCAGACCGTCCCAGACGGAAAGTGTCTGTGTCCAGACCCTCCCAGACGGAAAGTGCCTATGTCCAGACTTTCGTGCGCTCAAAATTTTTCATGCGTTCATTGTGCGTTGAAAAATCCTCATGTCCAGACTTTCGTGCGTTCAAAATTGCTTATGACCAGACTTTTGTGCATTCCAAAGGAAAATTCGTGCGCTCCAAAATTGATAATATGTGCGTTCATGTCCAGACTATCGTGCGTTCAAAAGACCATATGTCCAGACTTTCGTGCGTTCAAAGTTGCCTATGTCCTGACATTCGTGCGTTCAAAGTTGCCTATGTCCAGACTTTCGTGCGTCCAAAACTACCTATGTCCAGAATTTTGTGTGTTCCAAACAAAAAATCGTCCGCTGCAAAATTGATATTCTGTGTGTTTTTGTCGAGGCTATCCCGCTTTCAAATGACCTTATGTCGAAGACTTAGTGCTTTCAAAAATGCCTACATCCGGATTTTTGAGTGTTCCAAACCATAGCTGCAAAACTTACAACTGTCATAAAAAATTACTAATTTTTTTTACTCTTCCTTTTACTTTCGGTCATCTTTTTCGTCTCTCGCTCGTCTCTCGCGTTCTCTCGCTCGTCTCTCGCTTTGGTTGCCTTTTGGTTTGATTCTATGATGTGTGTTTATGTTGATTTCAGCCATGTTGAATGAGTTAAAAAAATATTAGCTTTTAGAGGTTCACTTTATTCTTAATATTAGTAGGGAAACTCCTTGATAAGTTTTTCTTCCCAGGAAAAAAAGCTGTTTTTCTATTGATATTAAGATGTTCATGTACCTCACGTTGCAAAAAAGACTATAATTATATTGATTTGTGGAATTGTGGAACCCTCTGGTCTCCATCTTCAATGGATCTTCATTCCCCACAAGGTATTTTTTTCATCTGGACATATCCAACTTTGACACAGACAAAGTCTGGACACAGACCATTTTGAACGCACGATAGTCTGATCATGAACGCACGAAAATTTTGTACAGACCTTCGTGCTTTCAAATTTGCCTATTTCCAGACTATCGTGCGTTCAAAGTTACCTATGATCAGACTATCGTGCGTTCAAAGTTGCATATGTCCAGACTATTGTGCGTTGAAAATTGCATTTGTCCAGACTATCGTGCGTTCAAAATTGCACATGTCCAGACTATCGTGCGTACAAAATTGCATATGTCCACAGTATTGAGAGTTCCTTTTTTTCCTGACCGTGTAATTTTGAACGCACGACGCCACCTGGTGCGTTCATTTCGATATGGACATATCGACTTTCGGTCTGGCACTCAACCTGGGTGTCGGCGGAAAATTGTTTGCACTAACTGCCTGCAGGTTTAAGGTAGGTTAAAATTGTTTTTTTTTCTGAAGTGTAGCAATACTGTAGTCGAAATAATTTCTACAAGGCTGTTCGATTGTCCTTTTTCATCGCCTGCATAAATTAACACATTCCTTCTACAGAAGAGACGACCTTTTTAGCTTGAAAAGGTTGATCCAGCTTGGGTGCCAGATGGAACTGACCTCTAACCAGATCCAAATCGAAAGCACAAGGTGTATTTCGTAATCAAAAATAAAGGGTCTGGAAATGGGTTCGATTACACAAACGTCTTAAGATGTTCTGATTCTGGCTAGATAAATGGTCAATTCTGTCTTGGCTTGTCTGATTAGAGGCCATTCACATCTGGGATAGTCTTATCTAGCTTACTTTTTAAGCGCATAAGAGTATGGTCAATAGTTTTTTTCCGTCTGTGAATGGCCTTACAAGAGGTTCAGTCTGTTCAGTCTGAAAACGGTATGATCATAGATTCATGGGAATTTTGTCTCGAGTAAAAAATTCGTACCGCTCTAAAAAAAACAGCTCTAATACATTTTCGGCACAACAAAATTGTATAATTTTGATTATGAATCAGTTTTAAGCGGCCGCCATAAAATTCCATGCAACCAATTAATCTTTTTTCTCTTTCTTATTACACGTTCTTGTACTGCAAAACATAACCGCCAGAGACTGCGGTCAGACTACAGTGTTCAAACCGCCAGAAACCGTCTGTCACATCATTATTGAAGTTAAACTTCTTTTCAAACCCATTTAATTAAAACCCAATAATTTAACACCGTATGTATTTAACACTCAACCATTCAAACCGGATATTTTTTACTCCAAAATTAGTTTTTTATCAATTTTTGTTGTCTACCTCGGTGTCTGCATGAACATATAGCAAAGCTAAAACTAAAAGGACTCACAAGAAACACGACACTAACGAACTTCAAGAGTGCGGCGATACGCAGTTTATGTTTGTTTGAAATTCACTAAAGACAAGTCAGTTTTCTCTTGATCCCTCTAATCCAAAATGAACAATTGACAGTTCGGAGGTTTTTTGTGTTGCACTATGATCTGTATCGAAAGATTTTAACGGCTGTTTAAGTCGACAAGTAGTAAAAAGGCTCTGTTCAACTGAAAAAATCTAAGCTAGAAGGAAATAACTACCATAGTTTTAGAACATGCATACCCGATTAAATGTTTTTGTCAGCAGTGCTGTGCATAATTCATGTTTAAAGGATGTAATACTGTTTTCCCAATTAAAGGTGCCATCATAGAGTTAACTCACAGGATCAACTCCCTCAATTTGTCAAGATATGAGGCTTTGACCGACTTTACTCGGTGAAACCGCAATGGAACTATTAAAACACAGCTCAAAAAACAATAATTTAAATGATACAATGGCGTTGCAGACTATATTGTATTTAACATGAAAGAATATACCATCTCTCTTGGCTGAGACTACACTGAAAGGTGACGGAAAGGAGATAAAAAGTGGCAAATCTGAAAACCCTGAAATCACAAACGTTTTTGAAACTAGATTTCTTAAAAGCATAATTTTTAACATCAATCAAAGCTGATTTAATGATAGAAAAACTTCATTGTTCCAAAAAAGAACAGAATAGAGTTTTTTGGCACTCGAGAATATTAATATATCAAAAAAGTGTGGCGCTTTCTGATATTCGACGTTTTTGATTTAACGAAAGGCAGCCATATTTTCATAGGGGCTAAAAACTAACCGGGGTTAAAAAATCCCAAATATGGGTAAATGAGAACCGTGTTAACAGTTTTTATGTATGCACTAACGGTCAATTTGGAGAAAGTGGGCAAATAAAGATATTTTTTGCAATTTTTCCTAAAAAATACGAAAGAAATTGCTGAATTTTTGAATATTTTTGCCACAATTTTAGCCAAAAATTTGATCACATAGTTCAGCATCTCTTTTCCATCTTTAAACTTGAAACCAATGAGACTATGGTTAGCAATTTCATCACCTTTTTAGCAAAATTGATCATATTTCACTAAAAAGTACAAAAAATAGTATCAAAACAACGGAAGTGATCCTAATGTTCACATAACTTTAAATCCCCGTAACTACTTGGAAAAAGCGAAAATCAACAAAAAATTTTTTAATTTGATTTTCTACGCTAGAAAAATTTTCTAATGATACCACTCTCAACTCTGTATGATGAATATATCGATCGGCCAAAAATGACATTTTCCGGGTGAGCCATAACACGAATGAACAGTTTGTCGCAAAAACAGTTAGAGGCAGCAACCTTATGCTGCGCTAATGAGCAAATTCTTATTTTGGATAACAAAGAAAAACTAGAAAATCGTTCCCGACAAGAAAAAATCTAACTCACAATCCACTGCCCGCGGTCGCTACACGAAGCTGTTTGAAGCTGTTTCGACCGAGTTTCTATAAACATTTTGTTTTTTCAGCTCTAGCAAAAAATTTTAATGATGGTGAAAAAATGGAGAAAGGGTGATATTCTTCCAATTAATGCTATGCTTGTCGTCCCCACCATCATTGTTTAGCCTAGTTGTGTTTTTGCAGCTTCCAAGCCTTTCGCAGAGAACCCGAGGAACAAAAAGTTGTCTGTGGCTTCCGAACATGCTAAAAAAAGAGAACCGGATAATTATATTCTTCCTCCCGTCAATGGTTTTTTTTCTATTCTTTTTTCTGTTGATATGGTTGCAGGAAAAGACAAGTTAAATTTAAATAGTGCAAGATTAAGCTGTTAGTGGCTTAAATACATTTGCTCAACTTTTTAAAAACTTTATGGCTTTCACAAACAATTTGTCTGCTGATATGGCCAAATAGGTCATCGTGCTGAAAAACAAATTTTTATTAGCAACAAACCATTTTGCAAAACTGTGGTTGCATGCAGCGAAAATAATAGAAAATTCTAACTATGCGCTGACAATCAAATTTATGTCAAACAGCTAGCATTTTAATAAATGTCACAAAATTTCTATTTAGTTAAACACATGACTTTACCTGAGAAATAGTGGGAAAATCTCTTTAGCATCATAAACGTTTATTTAAAAATTGAGTTATTAATTCTTTTCTGGCCAACATTCTGTTCAGGTCACAATTAACACTGGACGGTATTGATTTTTGAATATTATTTGCTGCATGCCAATAAAAATAGACATTTGAAATGTCTATTAGACTAGAAATGTCTGAAAGACTAAAGCATGAGATTTACAAAATAACCACACCATAGAAATATCACAATAACAATCGGTTTTGACTATATCTTCGATGTGTACCTCAACGTAGAACAATAGTGGGGTACATCAAGTGCATTCGTTTTTGATGTATTGCGGTATCATTTGATTGAAAGGATGTTGAAATGTTCCAAAACTCTATTGATTAATATTACTAGTGTGCAGAATTCCATCTGCCAACTACAACAGATTTTTTGGTATGATATAAAAGTTACGCATAGCTGTAATATATGTATATATCTAAAATTTCTCTCAAATTACCTACCTTAGTTGCCAGTATCCAGATTCTGGGGCAAATTTAATCGAGTTTGTTCGAAACCCTGTTTCATGGTTAGCATTAAAAAGAGTACATCTCTAATATTAAACAAATTCTGTTCAAATTTGCTTCGAGTTTGGATATATCCGTCACATTTTAACACAATGCTTTTTTTGAAACAGTGATAAGATTCCTCTTCCCCACGCTACCAGTCACATATGACCCCCATCTCTGTTTCCCACGGTTACTAACAGTGATAGCCAACAAGCTTTTGATTTGACCGAAATGAAAGAATTAAATTGAAAAAAGTCCCTTGAAATGCTAGTTGAGGGCTTAGAGGAAAAATACCAGTTTTGCAACAACTCATGTAAGTGCTCACAAGGAAAATTATGTCTTTGAATTCGGTTTCAAGTAATTCCTAACTCAATTTGAGCATTTAGGTTTCAGTCTAATTGAAAGTTCAAAATCGTGGATAACGGTTACGCTTATCCGTGAACTCGAGTGACAAATTTAATGGTTTTTTCATCATCCGTGTCCACGATCTACGTAACCATTTTGCATCGGTGAACAGACAAAACAGCCCCAGAGAAAACAATCCCGGACAAAACAGTCCCACATTGCAAAATATTCATTGACAACACAGTCACAGACAAAATAGTCCCAAGAAAGTAGACGAAAGAGTCCCGAAAGAGGCAAAAGAGACAAAATAGTCCGAACTACCCGGCGAAACGAATCCCAAAATTCTTGACAAGTTCCTGTTTTGTTCCCGGCAAGAATAGAAGAAATCCTACCAGGATCCTAATAGGAAAATTATCAGGAAATGTAGGTGGTGGTAAGTATGTGCAAGTTCTCACTTTTCCCACTAGGAAAATTGAGAAATGTCAGATTCCTAATAAGAAATATGGGCGAAAACAAGATCTCAGTAGGAAAGTTTAAAAATTAACTGGGTTCTTAGCAGGAATGAGCAGATTCCTAATAGGAAAAACAGGAATCTCTGTAAGAAAAACAGGAAGTTAATAGGTTTCGTAGCACGACAAACGGGATTCTCTGTAGGAAAAATAGGAAAAAATTAGCATCCATTGTAGCGTTGAAAAAGCGGTTGGGTAGAGACCCAGATGGACTGGGACCAAAACAAAAAGAAAGAGAGCACATGAGAGCAGAGAAAAAAGGGAGCGGCTGAGTGCCAGTTAAGCCGGGACTCAAACAAAAAGAAAGAGCACATGTGAGCAGAGAAAAAAGAGGGTAGGGTGGGTCCCAGTTAAGCCGGGACTCAAACATTACAAACAAGGGACACATGAGATGCAATCGATTGGTGATTTCGATGCAACGATAGCATCTGCTGGCTATCGGGACACCGAAATCACTCAAGAACATGCACCTCAGAAAAAGAGGGGTGGGTCCCAGTTAAGCCGGGACCAAAACAAAAAGAAAGAGAGCACATGAGAGCAGAGAAAGAAGAGGGTGCGGTGGGTCCCAGTTAAGCCGGGACCGAAACAAAAAGAAAGAGAGCACATGAGAGCAGAGAAAGAAGGGGGTGGGTGAGTCCCAGTTAAGCCGGGACTCAAACATTACAAACAAGGGACACATGAGATGCAATCGATTGGTGATTTCGATGCAACGATAGCAGCTGCTGGCTATCGGGACACCGAAATCACTCAAGAACATGCACCTCAGAAAAAGAGGGGTGGGTCCCAGTTAAGCCGGGACCAAAACAAAAAGAAAGAGAGCACATGAGAGCAGAGAAAGAAGAAGGTGGGGTGGGTCCCAGTTAAGCCGGGACCGAAAAAAAAGAAAGAGAGCACACGAGAGCAGAGAAAGAAGGGGGTGGGTGAGTCCCAGTTAAGCCGGGACTCAAACATTACAAACAAGGGACACATGAGATGCAATCGATTGGTGATTTCGATGCAACGATAGCATCTGCTGGCTATCGGGACACCGAAATCACTCAAGAACATGCACCTCAGAAAAAGAGGGGTGGGTCCCAGTTAAGCCGGGACCAAAACAAAAATAAAGAGAGCACATGAGAGCAGAGAAAGAAGAGGGTGGGGTGGGTCCCAGTTAAGCCGGGACCGAAACAAAAAGAAAGAGAGCACATGAGAGCAGAGAAAGAAGGGGGTGGGTGAGTCCCAGTTAAGCCGGGACTCAAACATTACAAACAAGGGACACATGAGATGCAATCGATTGGTGATTTCGATGCAACGATAGCATCTGCTGGCTATCGGGACACCGAAATCACTCAAGAACATGCACCTCAGAAAAAGAGGGGTGGGTCCCAGTTAAGCCGGGACCAAAACAAAAAGAAAGAGAGCACATGAGAGCAGAGAAAGAAGAGGGTGGGGTGGGTCCCAGTTAAGCCGGGACCGAAACAAAAAGAAAGAGAGCACATGAGAGCAGAGAAAGAAGGGGGTGGGTGAGTCCCAGTTAAGCCGGGACTCAAACATTAGAAATAAGGGACACATGAGATGCAATCGATTGGTGATTTCGATGCAACGATAGCAGCTGCTGGCTATCGGGTCACCGAAATCACTCAAGAACATGCACCTCAGAAAGAGGGGTGGGTCCCAGTTAAGCCGGGACCAAAACAAAAAGAAAGAGAGCACATGAGTGCAGAGAAAGTAGAGGTTGGGGTGGGTCCCAGTTAAGCCGGGACCGAAACAAAAAGAAAGAGAGCACATGAGGGCAGAGAAAGAAGGGGGTGGGCGAGTCCCAGTTAAGCCGGGACTCAAACATTATAAACAAGGGAGACAAGAGATGCAATCGATTGGTGATTTCGATGCAGCGATAGCAGCTGCTGGCTATCGGGTCACCGAAATCGCTCAAGAACATGCACCTCAGAAAAAGAGGGGTGGGTCCCAGTTAAGCCGGGACCAAAACAACAAGAGAGAGAGAGCACATGAGAGCAGAGAAAGAAGAGGGTGGGGTGGGTGCCAGTTAAGCCGGGACCGAAACAAAAAGAAAGAGAGCACATGAGAGCAGAGAAAGAAGGGGGTGGGTGAGTCCCAGTTAAGCCGGGACTCAAACATTACAAATAAGGGACACATGAGATGCAATCGATTGGTGATTTCGATGCAACGATAGCAGCTGCTGGCTATCGGGACACCGAAATCACTCAAGAACATGCACCTCAGAAAAAGAGGGGTGGGTCCCAGTTAAGCCGGGACCGAAAAAAAAAGAAAGAGAGCACATGAGAGCAGAGAAAGAAGGGGGTGGGTGAGTCCCAGTTAAGCAGGGACTCAAACATTACAAACAAGGGACACATGAGATGCAATCGATTGGTGATTTCGATGCAACGATAGCATCTGCTGGCTATCGGGACACCGAAATCACTCAAGAACATGCACCTCAGAAAAAGAGGGGTGGGTCCCAGTTAAGCCGGGACCAAAACAAAAAGAAAGAGAGCACATGAGAGCAGAGAAAGAAGAGGGTGGGGTGGGTCCCAGTTAAGCCGGGACCGAAACAAAAAGAAAGAGAGCACATGAGAGCAGAGAAAGAAGGGGGTGGGTGAGTCCCAGTTAAGCCGGGACTCAAACATTACAAACAAGGGACACATGAGATGCAATCGATTGGTGATTTCGATGCAACGATAGCATCTGCTGGCTATCGGGACACCGAAATCACTCAAGAACATGCACCTCAGAAAAAGAGGGGTGGGTCCCAGTTAAGCCGGGACCAAAAAAAAAAGAAAGAGAGCACATGAGAGCAGAGAAAGAAGAGGGTGGGGTGGGTCCCAGTTAAGCCGGGACCGAAACAAAAAGAAAGAGAGCACATGAGAGCAGAGAAAGAAGGGGGTGGGTGAGTCCCAGTTAAGCCGGGACTCAAACATTACAAACAAGGGACACATGAGATGCAATCGATTGGTGATTTCGATGCAACGATAGCAGCTGCTGGCTATCGGGACACCGAAATCACTCAAGAACATGCACCTCAGAAAAAGAGGGGTGGGTCCCAGTTAAGCCGGGACCAAAACAAAAAGAAAGAGAGCACATGAGAGCAGAGAAAGAAGAGGGTGGGGTGGGTCCCAGTTAAGCCGGGACCGAAACAAAAAGAAAGAGAGCACATGAGAGCAGAGAAAGAAGGGGGTGGGTGAGTCCCAGTTAAGCCGGGACTCAAACATTACAAACAAGGGACACATGAGATGCAATCGATTGGTGATTTCGATGCAACGATAGCAGCTGCTGGCTATCGGGACACCGAAATCACTCAAGAACATGCACCTCAGAAAAAGAGGGGTGGGTCCCAGTTAAGCCGGGACCAAAACAAAAAGAAAGAGAGCACATGAGAGCAGAGAAAGAAGAGGGTGGGGTGGGTCCCAGTTAAGCCAGGACCGAAAAAAAAGAAAGAGAGCACATGAGAGCAGAGAAAGAAGGGGGTGGGTGAGTCCCAGTTAAGCCGGCACTCAAACATTACAAACAAGGGACACATGAGATGCAATCGATTGGTGATTTCGATGCAACGATAGCATCTGCTGGCTATCGGGACACCGAAATCACTCAAGAACATGCACCTCAGAAAAAGAGGGGTGGGTCCCAGTTAAGCCGGGACCAAAACAAAAAGAAAGAGAGCATATGAGAGCAGAGAAAGAAGAGGGTGGGGTGGGTCCCAGTTAGGCCGGGACCGAAACAAAAAAGAAAGAGAGCACATGAGAGCAGAGAAAGAAGGGGGTGGGTGAGTCCCAGTTAAGCCGGGACTCAAACATTACAAACAAGGGACACATGAGATGCAATCGATTGGTGATTTCGATGCAACGATAGCATCTGCTGGCTATCGGGACACCGAAATCACTCAAGAACATGCACCTCAGAAAAAGAGGGGTGGGTCCCAGTTAAGCCGGGACCAAAACAAAAAGAAAGAGAGCACATGAGAGCAGAGAAAGAAGAGGGTGGGGTGGGTCCCAGTTAAGCCGGGACTCAAACATTACAAACAAGGGACACATGAGATGCAATCGATTGGTGATTTCGATGCAACGATAGCATCCGCTTGCTATCGGGACACCGAAATCACTCAAGAACATGCACCTCAGAAAAAGAGGGGTGGGTCCCAGTTAAGCCGGGACCAAAACAAAAAGAAAGAGAGCACATGAGAGCAGAGAAAGAAGAGGGTGGGGTGGGTCCCAGTTAAGCCGGGACCGAAACAAAAAGAAAGAGAGCACATGAGAGCAGAGAAAGAAGGGGGTGGGTGAGTCCCAGTTAAGCCGGGACTCAAACATTACAAACAAGGGACACATGAGATGCAATCGATTGGTGATTTCGATGCAACGATAGCAGCTGCTGGCTATCGGGTCACCGAAATCACTCAAGAACATGCACCTCAGAAAAAGAGGGGTGGGTCCCAGTTAAGCCGGGACCAAAACAACAAGAGAGAGAGAGAGCACATGAGAGCAGAGAAAGAAGAGGGTGGGGTGGGTCCCAGTTAAGCCGGGACCGAAACAAAAAGAAAGAGAGCACATGAGAGCAGAGAAAGAAGGGGAAGGGTGAGTCCCAGTTAAGCCGGGACTCAAACATTACAAACAAGGGAAACATGAGATGCAATCGATTGGTGATTTCGATGCAACGATAGCAGCTGCTGGCTATCGGGTCACCGAAATCACTCAAGAACATGCACCTCAGAAATAGAGGGGTGGGTCCCAGTTAAGCCGGGACCAAAACAAAAAGAAAGAGAGCACATGAGTGCAGAGAAAGTAGAGGTTGGGGTGGGTCCCAGTTAAGCCGGGACCGAAACAAAAAGAAAGAGAGCACATGAGAGCAGAGAAAGAAGGGGGTGGGTGAGTCCCAGTTAAGCCGGGACCCAAAAATTACAAACAAGGGACACATGAGATGCAATCGATTGGTGATTTCGATGCAACGATAGCATCTGCTGGCTATCGGGACACCGAAATCACTCAAGAACATGCACCTCAGAAAAAGAGGGGTGGGTCCCAGTTAAGCCGGGACCAAAACAAAAAGAAAGAGAGCAAATGAGAGCGGAGAAAGAAGAGGGTGGGGTGGGTCCCAGTTAAGCCAGGACCGAAACAAAAGGAAAGAGAGCACATGAGAGCAGAGAAAGAAGGGGGTGGGTGAGTCTCAGTTAAGCCGGGACTCAAACATTACAAACAAGGGACACATGAGATGCAATCGATTGGTGATTTCGATGCAACGATAGCATCTGCTGGCTATCGGGACACCGAAATCACTCAAGAACATGCACCTCAGAAAAAGAGGGGTGGGTCCCAGTTAAGCCGGGACCAAAACAAAAAGAAAGAGAGCACATGAGAGCAGAGAAAGAAGAGGGTGGGGTGGGTCCCAGTTAAGCCGGGACCGAAACAAAAAGAAAGAGAGCACATGAGAGCAGAGAAAGAAGGGGGTGGGTGAGTCCCAGTTAAGCCGGGACCCAAAAATTACAAGCAAGGGACACATGAGATGCAATCGATTGGTGATTTTGATGCAACGATAGCATCTGCTGGCTATCGGGACACCGAAATCACTCAAGAACATGCACCTCAGAAAAAGAGGGGTGGGTCCCAGTTAAGCCGGGACCAAAACAGAAAGAAAGAGAGCAAATGAGAGCAGAGAAAGAAGAGGGTGGGGTGGGTCCCAGTTAAGCCGGGACCGAAACAAAAAGAAAGAGAGCACATGAGAGCAGAGAAAGAAGGGTGTGGGTGAGTCCCAGTTAAGCCGGGACCCAAAAATTACAAACAAGGGACACATGAGATGCAATCGATTGGTGATTTCGATGCAACGATAGCATCTGCTGGCTATCGGAAAACCGAAATCACTCAAGAACATGCACCTCAGAAAAAGAAGGGTGGGTCCCAGTTAAGCCGGGACCAAAACAAAAAGAAAGAGCACATGAGAGCAGAGAAAGAAGAGGGTGGGGTGGGTCCCAGTTAAGCCGGGACCGAAACAAAAAGAAAGAGAGCACATGAGAGCAGAGAAAGAAGGGGGTGGGTGAGTCCCAGTTAAGCCGGGACTCAAACATTACAAACAAGGGACACATGAGATGCAATCGATTGGTGATTTCGATGCAACGATAGCATCTGCTGGCTATCGGAAAACCGAAATCACTCAAGAACATGCACCTCAGAAAAAGAAGGGTGGGTCCCAGTTAAGCCGGGACCAAAACAGAAAGAAAGAGAGCAAATGAGAGCAGAGAAAGAAGAGGGTGGGGTGGGTCCCAGTTAAGCCGGGACCGAAACAAAAAGAAAGAGAGCACATGAGAGCAGAGAAAGAAGGGTGTGGGTGAGTCCCAGTTAAGCCGGGACCCAAAAATTACAAACAAGGGACACATGAGATGCAATCGATTGGTGATTTCGATGCAACGATAGCATCTGCTGGCTATCGGAAAACCGAAATCACTCAAGAACATGCACCTCAGAAAAAGAAGGGTGGGTCCCAGTTAAGCCGGGACCAAAACAAAAAGAAAGAGCACATGAGAGCAGAGAAAGAAGAGGGTGGGGTGGGTCCCAGTTAAGCCGGGACCGAAACAAAAAGAAAGAGAGCACATGAGAGCAGAGAAAGAAGGGGGTGGGTGAGTCCCAGTTAAGCCGGGACTCAAACATTACAAACAAGGGACACATGAGATGCAATCGATTGGTGATTTCGATGCAACGATAGAAAAGGAGGGGTGTATGACGTCGCTTTTCGAAAAAAAAAGATTGTTAAATCTTGATCTCAGAAAGTGAAATCTCAAGATCAAAGTTTGAAATTGGCGCTGATTGAACTCAATTGCTAGCAAAATTGCGTAAATTGTCTAGGTGGTATGATTTCGCCCATTCTCAAGCGATGAGAACAGAGGTTTCTTTTCAAAACTACAATGAAAAAGAGAAAAAGAATATTTTTGGGTCCGTTTCACCCCAAAACCTATTGTTTGAACAAATCATAGCTATCAAAAGTGGTTCAAATACAAGCCTGAACACGCAAGGGTTGTCCTGGCTTCAATATCTTTATAACGAAAGCTACCCAGGGGCAGCAAAAGGAAAGGAGGGTTGTATGACGTAGCTTTTCGAAAAATAAAGATTGTTAAATCTTGATCTCAGAAAGTCAAATCTGAAGATCAAAGTGTGAAATTGGCGCTGATTAAACTCAATTGCTAGCAAAATTGCCTAAATTGTCTAGGTGCAATGATTTCGCCCATTCTCAAGCGACGAGAACAGAGGTTTCTTTTCAAGACTACAATGAAAAAGACAAAAAGAAGATTTTTGGGTCCATTTCACCCCAAAACCTATTGTTTGAACAAGTCATAGCTATCAAAAGTGGTTCAAATACAAGCCTGAACACGCAAGTGTTGTTCTGGTCTTAATAACTTTCTAACAAAAGCTACCCAGGGGCAGCAAAATGAAAGGAGGGGTGTATGACGTAGCTTTTCGAAAAATAAAGATTGTTAAGTCTTGACCTCAGAAAATCAAATCTCAAGATCAAAGTGTGAAACTGGCGTTGATTGGACTCACTTGCTAGCAAAAGTGACTAACTTGTCTAGCTGCTATGATTTTGCCCATTCTCAAGCGAAGAGAACAGAGGTTTCTTTTCAAAACTACAATGAAAAAGAGAAAAAGAAGATTTTTGGGTCCATTTCACCCCAAAACCTATTGTTTGAACAAGTCATAGCTATCAAAAGTGGTTCAAATACAAAAACACGCAAGTGTTGTCCTGACTTCAATATCTTTATAACGAAAGCTATCTAGGGGCAGCAAAATGAAAGGAGGGGTGTATGACGTAGCTTTTCGAAAAATAAAGATTGTTAAATCTTGATCTCAGAAAGTCAAATCTCAAGATCAAAGCGTGAAATTGCCACTGATTGAACTCACTTGCTAACAAAATTGCCTAAATTGTCTAGGTGCTATGATTTCGCCCATTCTCAAGCGACGAGAACAGAGGTTTCTTTTCAAGACTACAATGAAAAAGACAAAAAGAAGATTTTTGGGTCCATTTCACCCCAAAACCTATTGTTTGAACAAGTCATAGCTATCAAAAGTGGTTCAAATACAAGCCTGAACACGCAAGTGTTGTTCTGGTCTTAATAACTTTCTAACAAAAGCTACCCAGGGGCAGCAAAATGAAAGGAGGGGTGTATGACGTAGCTTTTCGAAAAATAAAGATTGTTAAGTCTTGACCTCAGAAAATCAAATCTCAAGATCAAAGTGTGAAACTGGCGCTGATTGGACTCACTTGCTAGCAAAAGTGACTAACTTGTCTAGCTGCTATGATTTTTCCCATTCTCAAGCGAAGAGAACAGAGGTTTCTTTTCAAAACTACAATGAGAAAGAGAAAAAGAAGATTTTTGGGTCCATTTCACCCCAAAACCTATTGTTTGAACAAGTCATAGCTATCAAAAGTGGTTCAAAAACAAGCCTGAACACGCAAGTGTTGTCCTGACTTCAATATCTTTATAACGAAAGCTATCTAGGGGCAGCAAAATGAAAGGAGGGGTGTATGACGTAGCTTTTCGAAAAATAAAGATTGTTAAATCTTGATCTCAGAAAGTCAAATCTCAAGATCAAAGCGTGAAATTGCCACTGATTGAACTCACTTGCTAACAAAATTGCCTAAATTGTCTAGGTGCTATGATTTCGCCCATTCTCAAGCGGTGAGAACAGAGGTTTCATTTCAAGACTACAATGAAAAAGACAAAAAGAAGATTTTTGGGTCCATTTCACCCCAAAACCTATTGTTTGAACACGTCATAGCTATCAAAAGTGGTTCAAATACAAGCCTGAACACGCAAGGGTTGTCCTGGCTTCAACATCTTTATAACGAAAGCTACCCAGGGGCAGCAAAATGAAAGGAGGTGTGTATGACGTAGCTTTTCGAAAAATAAAGATCGTTAAATCTTGATCTCAGAAAGTCAAATCTCAAGATCAAAGCGTGAAATTGCCACTGATTGAACTCACTTGCTAACAAAATTGCCTAAATTGTCTAGGTGCTATGATTTCGCCCATCCTCAAGCGGTGAGAACAGAGGTTTCATTTCAAGACTACAATGAAAAAGACAAAAAGAAGATTTTTGGGTCCATTTCACCCCAAAACCTATTGTTTGAACACGTCATAGCTATCAAAAGTGGTTCAAATACAAGCCTGAACACGCAAGGGTTGTCCTGGCTTCAACATCTTTATAACGAAAGCTACCCAGGGGCAGCAAAATGAAAGGAGGGGTGTATGACGTAGCTTTTCGAAAAATAAAGATTGTTAAGTCTTGACCTCAGAAAGTCAAATCTCAAGATCAAAGTGTGAAACTGGCGCTGATTGGACTCACTTGCAAGCAAAATTGACTAACTTGTCTAGTTGCTATGATTTTGCCCATTCTCAAGCGAAGAGAACGGAGGTTTCTTTTCAAAACTACAATGAAAAAGAGAAAAAGAAGATTTTTGGGTCCATTTTACCCCAAAACCTATTGTTTGAACAAGTCATAGCTATCAAAAGTGGTTCAAATACAAGCCTGAACACGCAAGTGTTGTCCTGACTTCAATATCTTTATAACGAAAGCTATCTAGGGGCAGCAAAATGAAAGGAGGGGTGTATGACGTAGCTTTTCGAAAAATAAAGATTGTTAAATCTTGATCTCAGAAAGTCAAATCTCAAGATCAAAGCGTGAAATTGCCACTGATTGAACTCACTTGCTAACAAAATTGCCTAAATTGTCTAGGTGCTATGATTTCGCCCATTCTCAAGCGGTGAGAACAGAGGTTTCTTTTCAAGACTACAATGAAAAAGACAAAAAGAAGATTTTTGGGTCCATTTCACCCCAAAACCTATTGTTTGAACACGTCATAGCTATCAAAAGTGGTTCAAATACAAGCCTGAACACGCAAGGGTTGTCCTGGCTTCAACATCTTTATAACGAAAGCTACCCTGGGGCAGCAAAATGAAAGGAGGTGTGTATGACGTAGCTTTTCGAAAAATAAAGATCGTTAAATCTTGATCTCAGAAAGTCAAATCTCAAGATCAAAGCGTGAAATTGCCACTGATTGAACTCACTTGCTAACAAAATTGCCTAAATTGTCTAGGTGCTATGATTTCGCCCATTCTCAAGCGGTGAGAACAGAGGTTTCATTTCAAGACTACAATGAAAAAGACAAAAAGAAGATTTTTGGGTCCATTTCACCCCAAAACCTATTGTTTGAACACGTCATAGCTATCAAAAGTGGTTCAAATACAAGCCTGAACACGCAAGGGTTGTCCTGGCTTCAACATCTTTATAACGAAAGCTACCCAGGGGCAGCAAAATGAAAGGAGGGGTGTATGACGTAGCTTTTCGAAAAATAAAGATCGTTAAATCTTGATCTCAGAAAGTCAAATCTCAAGATCAAAGCGTGAAATTGCCACTGATTGAACTCACTTGCTAACAAAATTGCCTAAATTGTCTAGGTGCTATGATTTCGCCCATCCTCAAGCGGTGAGAACAGAGGTTTCATTTCAAGACTACATTGAAAAAGACAAAAAGAAGATTTTTGGGTCCATTTCACCCCAAAACCTATTGTTTGAACACGTCATAGCTATCAAAAGTGGTTCAAATACAAGCCTGAACACGCAAGGGTTGTCCTGGCTTCAACATCTTTATAACGAAAGCTACCCAGGGGCAGCAAAATGAAAGGAGGTGTGTATGACGTAGCTTTTCGAAAAATAAAGATCGTTAAATCTTGATCTCAGAAAGTCAAATCTCAAGATCAAAGCGTGAAATTGCCACTGATTGAACTCACTTGCTAACAAAATTGCCTAAATTGTCTAGGTGCTATGATTTCGCCCATTCTCAAGCGGTGAGAACAGAGGTTTCATTTCAAGACTACAATGAAAAAGACAAAAAGAAGATTTTTGGGTCCATTTCACCCCAAAACCTATTGTTTGAACACGTCATAGCTATCAAAAGTGGTTCAAATACAAGCCTGAACACGCAAGGGTTGTCCTGGCTTCAACATCTTTATAACGAAAGCTACCCAGGGGCAGCAAAATGAAAGGAGGGGTGTATGACGTAGCTTTTCGAAAAATAAAGATCGTTAAATCTTGATCTCAGAAAGTCAAATCTCAAGATCAAAGCGTGAAATTGCCACTGATTGAACTCACTTGCTAACAAAATTGCCTAAATTGTCTAGGTGCTATGATTTCGCCCATCCTCAAGCGGTTAGAACAGAGGTTTCATTTCAAGACTACATTGAAAAAGACAAAAAGAAGATTTTTGGGTCCATTTCACCCCAAAACCTATTGTTTGAACACGTCATAGCTATCAAAAGTGGTTCAAATACAAGCCTGAACACGCAAGGGTTGTCCTGGCTTCAACATCTTTATAACGAAAGCTACCCAGGGGCAGCAAAATGAAAGGAGGGGTGTATGACGTAGCTTTTCGAAAAATAAAGATTGTTAAGTCTTGACCTCAGAAAGTCAAATCTCAAGATCAAAGTGTGAAACTGGCGCTGATTGGACTCACTTGCAAGCAAAATTGACTAACTTGTCTAGTTGCTATGATTTTGCCCATTCTCAAGCGAAGAGAACGGAGGTTTCTTTTCAAAACTACAATGAAAAAGAGAAAAAGAAGATTTTTGGGTCCATTTCACCCCAAAACCTATTGTTTGAACAAGTCATAGCTATCAAAAGTGGTTCAAATACAAGCCTGAACACGCAGGTGTTGTCCTGGTTCCAATAACTTTTTAACGAAATCTACCCAAGGGCAGCAAAATGAAAGGAGGGGTATATGACTTAGCTTTTCGAAAAATAAAGATTGTTAAGTCTTGATCTCAGAAAGTCAAATCTCAATATCAAAGTGTGAAATTGGCGCTGATTGAACTCACTTGCTAGCAAAAGTGACTAACTTGTCTAGTTGCTATGATTTTGCCCATTCTCAAGCGAAGAGAACAGAGGTTTCTTTTCAAAACTACAATGAAAAAGAGAAAAAGAAGATTTTTGGGTCCATTTCACCCCAAAACCTATTGTTTGAACAAGTCACAGGCATCAAAAGTGGTTCAAACACAAGCCTGAACACGCAAGTTTTGTTCTGGTTTTAATAACTTTATAACGAAAGCTACCCAAGGGCAGCAAAATGAAAGGAGGGGTGTATGACGTAGCTTTTCGGAAAATAAAGATTGTTAAATCTTGATCTCAGAAAGTCAAATCTCAAGATCAAAGCGTGAAATTGCCGCTGATTGAACTCACTTGCTAACAAAATTGCCTAACTTGAGTAGGTGCTATGATTTCGCCCATTCTCAAGCGATGAGAACACAGGTTTCTTTTCAAAACTACAATGAAAAAGAGAAAAAGAAGATTTTTGGGTCCATTTTACCCCAAAACCTATTGTTTGAACAAGTCATAGCTATCAAAAGTGGTTCAAATACAAGCCTGAACACGCAAGTGTTGTCCTGGCTTCAATATCTTTATAACGAAAGCTATCTAGGGGCAGCAAAATGAAAAGAGGGGTGTATGACGTAGCTTTTCGAAAAATAAAGATTGTTAAATCTTAATCTCAGAAAGTCAAATCTCAAGATCAAAGCGTGAAATTGCCGCTGATTGAACTCACTTGCTAACAAAATTGCCAAAATTGTCCAGGTGCTATGATTTCGCCCATTCTCAAGCGATGAGAACAGAGGTTTCTTTTCAAGACTACAATGAAAAAGACAAAAAGAAGATTTTTGGGTCCATTCCACCCCAAAACCTATTGTTTGAACACGTCATAGCTATCAATAGTGGTTCAAGTACAAACCTAAACACGCAAGTGTTTTCCTGGTTTTAATTACTTTATAACGAAAGTTACCCAAGGGCAGCAATATGAAAGGAGGGGTGTATGACGTAGCTTTTCAAAAAATAAAATTGTTAAATCTTGATCTCAGAAAGTCAAATCTCAGACTCAAAGTGTGAAACTGGCGCTGATTGAACTCACTTGCTCGCAAAATTGCCTAACTTGTCTAGGTGCTATAATTTCGCCCATTCTCAAGCGCTGAGAACAGAGGTTTCTTTTCAAAACTACAATGAAAAAGAGAAAAAGAAGATTTTTGGGTCCACTTCACCCCAAAACCTATTGTTTGAACAAGTCATAGCTATCCAAAGTGGTTCAAATACAAGCCTGAACACGCAAGGGTTGTCCTGGCTTCAATATCTTTATAAAGAAAGCTACCCAGGGGCAGCAAAAGGAAAGGAGGGGTGTATGACGTAGCTTTTCGAAAAATAAAGATTGTTAAATCTTGATCTCAGAAAGTCAAATCTGAGGATCAAAGTGTGAAATCGGCGCTGATTGAACTCAATTGCTAGCAAAATGGCGTAAATTGTCTAGGTGCTATGATTTCGCCCATTCTCAAGCGACGAGAACAGAGGTTTCATTTCAAGACTACAATAGAAAAGAGAAGAAGATTTTTGGGTCCATTTCACCCCAAAACCTATTGTTTGAACACCTCATAGCTATCAAAAGTGGTTCAAGTACAAGCCTAAACACGCAACTGTTGTCTTGGTTTTAATAACTTTATAACGAAAGCTACCCTAGGGCAGCCAAATTAAAGGAGGGGTGTATGATGTAGCTTTTCGAAAAATAAAGATTGTTAAATCTTGATCTCAGAAAGTCAAATCTCAAGATCAAAATGTGAAATTGGCGCTGATTGAACTCAATTGCTAGCAAAATTGCGTAAATTGTCTAGGTGGTGTGATTTCGCCCATTCTCAAGCGATGAGAACAGAGGTTTCTTTTCAAAACTACAATGAAAAAGAGAAAAAGAAGATTTTTGGGTCAATTTCACCTCAAAACGTATTGTTTGAACAAGTCATAGCTATCAAAAGTGGTTCAAATACAAGCCTGAACACACAAGTGTTGTCCTGGCTTCAATATCTTTATAACGAAATCTATCTAGGGGCAGCAAAATGAAAGGAGGGGTGTATGACGTAGCTTTTCGAAAAATAAAGATTGTTAAATCTTGATCTCAGAAAGTCAAATCTCAAGATCAAAGCGTGAAATTGCCGCTGATTGAACTCACTTGCTAACAAAATTGCCAAAATTGTCCAGGTGCTATGATTTCGCCCATTCTCAAGCGATGAGAACAGAGGTTTCTTTTCAAGACTACAATGAAAAAGACAAAAAGAAGATTTTTGGGTCCATTTCACCCCAAAACCTATTGTTTGAACACGTCATAGCTATCAATAGTGGTTCAAGTACAAGCCTAAACACGCATGTGTTTTCCTGGTTTTAATTACTTTATAACGAAAGCTACCCAAGGGCAGCAATATGAAAGGAGGGGTGTATGACGTAGCTTTTCAAAAAATAAAATTGTTAAATCTTGATCTCAGAAAGTCAAATCTCAGACTCAAAGTGTGAAACTGGCGCTGATTGAACTCACTTGCTCGCAAAATTGCCTAACTTGTCTAGGTGCTATGATTTCGCCCATTCTCAAGCGATGAGAACAGAGGTTTCTTTTCAAAACTACAATGAAAAAGAGAAAAAGAAGATTTTTGGGTCCATTTCACCCCAAAACCTATTGTTTGAACAAGTCATAGCTATCAAAAGTGGTTCAAATACAAACCTGAACACGCAAGGGTTGTCCTGGCTTCAATATCTTTATAACGAAAGCTACCCAGGGGCAGCAAAAGGAAAGGAGGGGTGTATGACGTAGCTTTTCGAAAAATAAAGATTGTTAAATCTTGATCTCAGAAAGTCAAATCTCAGAATCAAAGCGTGAAATTGGCGCTGATTGAACTCACTTGCTAGCAAAATTGCTTAACTTGTCTAGGTGCTATAATTTCGCCCATTCTCAAGCGATGAGAACAGAGGTTTCTTTTCAAAACTACAATGAAAAAGAGAAAAAGATTTTTTGGGTCCATTCCACCCCAAAACCTATTGTTTGAACAAGTCATAGCTTTCGAAAGTGGTTCAAATACAAGCCTGAACACGTAAGTGTTGTCCTGGTTTTAATAACTTTTTAACGAAAGCTACCCATGGGCAGCAAAATGAAAGGAGGGCTGTATGCCGTAGCTTTTCGAAAAATAAAAATTGTTGAATCTTGATCTCAGAAAGTCAAATCTCAAGATCAAAGTGTGCAATTGGCGCTGATTGAACTCACTTGCTAGCAAAATTGCTTAGCTTGTCTAGGTGCTGAGATTTCGCCCATTCTCAAGCGATGAGAACAGAGGTTTCTTTTCAAAACTACAATGAAAAAGAGAAAAAGAAGATTTTTGGGTCCATTTCACCCCAAAACCTATTGTTTGAACAAGTCATAGCTATCAAAAGTGTTTCAAATACAAACCTGAACATGCAAGTGTTGTCCTGGTCTGAATGACTTTATAACGAAAGCTACCGAAGGTCAGCAAATTGGAAGGAGGGGTGTAAGACGTAGCTTTTCGAAAAATAAAAATTGTTAAATCTTGATCTCAGAAAGTCAAATCTCAAGATCAAAGTGTGAAATTGGCACTGATTGAACTCACTTGCTAGCAAATTGCCTAACTTGTCTAGGTGATATAATTTCGCCCTTTCTCAAGCGATGAGAACAGAGGTTTCTTTTCAAAACTACAATGAAAAAGAGAAAAAGAAGATTTTTTGGGTCCATTTCACCCCAAAACCTATTGTTTGAACAAGTCAAAGCTATCGAAAGTGGTTCAAATACAATCCTGAACACCTAAGTAATGTCCTGGTCTTAATAACTTTCTAACGAAAGCTACCCAAGGGCAGCAAAATAAAAGGAGGGGTGTATGACGTAGCTTTTCGAAAAATAAAAATTGTTAAATCTTGATCTCAGAAAGTCAAATCTCAGATCAAATTGTGAAATTGGCGCTGATTGAACTCAATTGCTAGCAAAATTGCCTAACTTGTCAAGGTGCTATGATTTCGGCCATTCTCAAGCGATGACAACAGAGGTTTCTTTTCGAAACTATAATGAAAAAGAGAAAAAGAAGATTTTTGGGTCCATTTCACCCCAAAACCTATTGTTTGAACAAGTCATAGCTAGCAAAAGTGGTTCAAATACAAACTTGAACACGCACCTGTTGTCTTGGCTTCAATAACCTTATAACGAAAACTACCCAAGGACAGCAAAATGAAAGGAGGGGTGTATGACGTAGCTTTTCGAAAAATAAAGATTGTTAAGTCTTGATCTCAGAAAGACAAATCTCAAGGCCCAAGTGTGAAATTGGCGCTGATTGAACTCACTTGCTAGCAAAATTGCTTAGCTTGTCTAGGTGCTAAAATTTCGCCCATTCTCAAGCGATGAGAACAGAGGTTTCTTTTCAAAACTGCAATGAAAAAGAGAAAAAGAAGATTTTTGGGTCCATTTCACCCCAAAACCTATTGTTTGAACAAGTCATAGCTATCAAAAGGGGTTCAAATACAAACCTAAACACGCACCTGTTGTCTTGGCTTCAATAACCTTATAACGAAAACTACCCAAGGACAGCAAAATGAAAGGAGGGGTGTATGACGTAGCTTTTCGAAAAATAAAAAAAGGTAAATCTTGATCTCATAAAGTCAAATCTCAAGATCAAAGGATGAAATTGGCGCTGATTGAACTCACTTGCTAGCAAAAATGCCTAAATTGTCTAGATGCTTTGATTTCGCCCTTTTTCAAGCGATGAGAACAGAGGTTTCTTTTCAAAACTACAATGAAAAAGAGAAAAAGAAGATTTTTTGGGTCCATTTCACCCCAAAACCTATTGTTTGAACAAGTGAAAGCTATCGAAAGTGGTTCAAATACAATCCTGAACACCTAAGTAATGTCCTGGTTTTAATAACTTTCTAACGAAAGCTACCCAAGGGCAGCAAAATAAAAGGAGGGGTGTATGACGTAGCTTTTCGAAAAATAAAAATTGTTAAATCTTGATCTCAGAAAGTCAAATCTCAGATCAAAGTGTGAAATTGGCGCTGATTGAACTCACTTGCTAGCAAAATTGCCTAACTTGTCAAGGTGCTATGATTTCGGCCATTCTCAAGCGATGACAACAGAGGTTTCTTTTCGAAACTATAATGAAAAAGAGAAAAAGAAGATTTTTGGGTCCATTTCACCCCAAAACCTATTGTTTGAACAAGTCATAGCTAGCAAAAGTGGTTCAAATACAAACTTGAAAACGCACCTGTTGTCTTGGCTTCAATAACCTTATAACGAAAACTACCCAAGGACAGCAAAATGAAAGGAGGGGTGTATGACGTAGCTTTTCGAAAAATAAAGATTGTTAAGTCTTGATCTCAGAAAGACAAATCTCAAGGCCCAAGTGTGAAATTGGCGCTGATTGAACTCACTTGCTAGCAAAATTGCTTAGATTGTCTAGGTGCTAAAATTTCGCCCATTCTCAAGCGATGAGAACAGAGGTTTCTTTTCAAAACTACAATGAAAAAGAGAAAAAGAAGATTTTTGGGTCCATTTCACCCCAAAACCTATTGTTTGAACAAGTCAAAGCTATCGAAAGTGGTTCAAATACAATCCTGAACACCTAAGTAATGTCTTGGTCTTAATAACTTTCTAACGAAAGCTACCCAAGGGCAGCAAAATGAAAGGAGGGGTGTATGACGTAGCTTTTCGAAAAATAAAAAAAGGTAAATCTTGATCTCATAAAGTCAAATCTCAAGATCAAAGGATGAAATTGGCGCTGATTGAACTTACTTGCTAGCAAAAATGCCTAAATTGTCTAGATGCTTTGATTTCGCCCTTTTTCAAGCGATGAGAACAGAGGTTTCTTTTCAAAACTACAATGAAAAAGAGAAAAAGAAGATTTTTTGGGTCCATTTCACCCCAAAACCTATTGTTTGAACAAGTCAAAGCTATCGAAAGTGGTTCAAATACAATCCTGAACACCTAAGTAATGTCCTGGTCTTAATAACTTTCTAACGAAAGCTACCCAAGGGCAGCAAAATAAAAGGAGGGGTGTATGACGTAGCTTTTCGAAAAATAAAAATTGTTAAATCTTGATCTCAGAAAGTCAAATCTCAGATCAAAGTGTGAAATTGGCGCTGATTGAACTCAATTGCTAGCAAAATTGCCTAACTTGTCAAGGTGCTATGATTTCGGCCATTCTCAAGCGATGACAACAGAGGTTTCTTTTCGAAACTATAATGAAAAAGAGAAAAAGAAGATTTTTGGGTCCATTTCACCCCAAAACCTATTGTTTGAACAAGTCATAGCTAGCAAAAGTGGTTCAAATGCAAACTTGAACACGCACCTGTTGTCTTGGCTTCAATAACCTTATAACGAAAACTACCCAAGGACAGCAAAATGAAAGGAGGTGTGTATGACGTAGCTTTTCGAAAAATAAAGATTGTTAAGTCTTGATCTCAGAAAGACAAATCTCAAGGCCCAAGTGTGAAATTGGCGCTGATTGAACTCACTTGCTAGCAAAATTGCTTAGCTTGTCTAGGTGCTAAAATTTCGCCCATTCTCAAGCGATGAGAACAGAGGTTTCTTTTCAAAACTACAATGAAAAAGAGAAAAAGAAGATTTTTGGGTCCATTTCACCCCAAAACCTATTGTTTGAACAAGTCATAGCTATCAAAAGGGGTTCAAATACAAACCTGAACACGCACCTGTTGTCTTGGTTTCAATAACTTTATAACGAAAACTACCCAAGGACAGCAAAATGAAAGGAGGGGTGTATGACGTAGCTTTTCGAAAAATAAAAAAAGGTAAATCTTGATCTCATAAAGTCAAATCTCAAGATCAAAGGATGAAATTGGCGCTGATTGAGCTCACTTGCTAGCAAAAATGCCTAAATTGTCTAGATGCTTTGATTTCGCCCTTTTTCAAGCGATGAGAACAGAGGTTTCTTTTCAAAACTACAATGAAAAAGAGAAAAAGAAGATTTTTTGGGTCCATTTCACCCCAAAACCTATTGTTTGAACAAGTCAAAGCTATCGAAAGTGGTTCAAATACAATCCTGAACACCTAAGTAATGTCCTGGTCTTAATAACTTTCTAACGAAAGCTACCCAAGGGCAGCAAAATAAAAGGAGGGGTGTATGACGTAGCTTTTCGAAAAATAAAAATTGTTAAATCTTGATCTCAGAAAGTCAAATCTCAGATCAAAGTGTGAAATTGGCGCTGATTGAACTCACTTGCTAGCAAAATTGCCTAACTTGTCAAGGTGCTATGATTTCGGCCATTCTCAAGCGATGACAACAGAGGTTTCTTTTCGAAACTATAATGAAAAAGAGAAAAAGAAGATTTTTGGGTCCATTTCACCCCAAAACCTATTGTTTGAACAAGTCATAGCTAGCAAAAGTGGTTCAAATACAAATTTGAAAACGCACCTGTTGTCTTGGCTTCAATAACCTTATAACGAAAACTACCCAAGGACAGCAAAATGAAAGGAGGGGTGTATGACGTAGCTTTTCGAAAAATAAAGATTGTTAAGTCTTGATCTCAGAAAGACAAATCTCAAGGCCCAAGTGTGAAATTGGCGCTGATTGAACTCACTTGTTAGCAAAATTGCTTAGCTTGTCTAGGTGCTAAAATTTCGCCCATTCTCAAGCGATGAGAACAGAGGTTTCTTTTCAAAACTACAATGAAAAAGAGAAAAAGAAGATTTTTGGGTCCATTTCACCCCAAAACCTATTGTTTGAACAAGTCATAGCTATCAAAAGGGGTTCAAATACAAACCTGAACACGAACCTGTTGTCTTGGCTTCATTAACCTTATAACGAAAACTACCCAAGGACAGCAAAATGAAAGGAGGGGTGTATGACGTAGCTTTTCGAAAAATAAAGATTGTCAAATCTTGATCTCAAAAAATCAAATTTTGGGATCAAAAGGTGAATTTGACGCCGAATAAAGTCATTTGTTACCGAAATTGCTCAACTTGTCTCGGCGCTATGAGTTCGGCCAATCTCAAGAGTTGAGAACTGAGATTTCTTTTCAGAACTTGAATAAAACAGAGAAAAAGAAAATTTTTGGGTTCATTTCACCCCAAAAACTATAGTTTAAACAAATCAAAGCTGTCAACACATCCTGAACACGCACCTGTTGTCTTGACTTCATTAAATTAATAACGAAAGCTGCCCAAGAGCAGCAAATTGAAAGGAAGGTAGTATGATGCAGCTTTTCAAAAAAAAAATAAAAATTGTTATATCTTGATGTCAAACGTAAAATCCCAATTATTTATTGCTACATAGTCCGCAATTACAAAAAAAATGAAGAGTTTGAGGGAAGAGAACATTGTAGAACAAATTATTGCAGAACATGAACGAATGACAAACTAATGGAAACTACTTGTTTACTCCTCAGAGTTTTTGTCTGACATTCGAAACAAGAGCGGTTATAAAAGAATTCAAGTTGCAGTTTAATCACGCTCGAAGGCTCCACAAACTTTGGACAAAATCAGGTTTCCAGCTATATCTCGAACAATACAAGGCCAGGTCAGGTTTTTTACGTCCACTAAAGTAACATCTGAATTCATCCGCTGGATTAAATAATTGTGGTCGTAACAGCCGTCGATCAACTCCAAGCCTTCCTCTAAAGCTAGAGCCGTGCGACAATCGTTGATTGGGGTAGCTGCCTCCTCAAAAAGTTGGCTCAGAAAGCTCGAAAGTGATTTCAGAGCCCGAAATTCCTTAATATGAACGGCAGCAGCTTTCGCCTCGCTATCGGCAAAGATAGCCATTAATTGGCCAAAACATGTGGTGCCATTTTTGTCAAACTCAACAAAATGCACGCAAGTTTTGTCTGAATGCCAGGAACACTTACTACCATGACAAAAAAACATTTTTGAGTCAATTTCAAATGTACTGCTCGTGACAAAAATCTCTTGTGCAGCTTCAATTTCGATTAAACATTCAGTGGGACGGAACAACTTTAGAGATCCAATTACTGTTGCAGCACAATTCCAACTAAATTTTCGTCTGAAGAACCGTCGTTGATTCCTCTTGACTGCCAATTTTGTTGCTAAGGATGCACTTGTAATTGGCCCAATAGCACGTTTCAGATGATAGTGTGCAGCTTCGAAAGGCATGCAGGACAAGGAAGCCAAGGGTCCTGACCTCTTCACCTGATCAGCCAAGTGACCAAGAGAATGCATATTAAAAGTTTGCGCTGCCTCACCGTAGAATCTTGGAATCAACTTTTGGAATATCTTTATAAGACGTTCTGCTACATCTATAAACGATTTATCAAGCGGCTCAACTAAATACCTGACTGCAGAACTCAGTAGAAAAAAATGTATAAACATAAACAAAGAGAGCGTTCCATATAAGGATGTGAAGCCGTAGAAAAGAAACAACTTAAATTCGGCAGCTTTCCAATATTTTAACGTTTCCAGACGTCTCAGCTGTCTTTTGTTCTCGCTTCCAGGTACTCTGCATTTAATCAAATAGGCAGATACATCGGCACTTCTGCAACCCAAGAACTTCTTTGAGCTGGTTATCCTGGTCAGAATTGTTTTTACAACGCCTAGGAATACTTGATGCATATAATCAATAAGCATGTCATCGGGGAGCGTTACAACGTCCTCTATAGCAGATGGACCTAAGGAAACATATTCTAAGTTAGAGAAAAATACCAAAAATTTTGCTTTAAAAATTTTGAAATTTTTTGTTTACCTCGCAGACCAAATAGGGATTTTTGTCCGGGCTTTAGGCAGCGAAGCACTACCATGCGGTCCTTTGAGGTCCTCTCAGAAACATTTTCTTCGTCGGAAGGATAAATCCAAACATCTTTCGTGAGAGCTCTACGTCCGATAGCTAAACAGTTACTGCAACCATAACGCCCATTAAACTGTGTTTGGTTCAGTAGAGGAGCTTTCATTACCATGTCCACTATAACATACTGGATCTTTGCAGTAAATTCGATTGTTGAGCCTTTTACGTTCAACCTTCGTACTGCATTGGAATTCACAAAATTTTTGACAGTGTGGTTCATCAGATCATCAACCTTTGGTTTTCTATCTCCGCCGAATAATGATAAAAGCAGCAAATTTTTGTAGCTTACACGTCTCTTCGATGGTAAATTAAGAAGCATGAGCCAGACGGGATATAAATTAAATTTTGCAGAATTGAATGGAGACACACCATCCGTGCTCAAAGCGAAGAACAAACAATTTTTATCTGGCTTTGGTAAACTCAGATCAGTTTGCAGTTGGAAATTTTCGGCTGTAATAAGGTCGTAATTTTCGCTTAGCACGTGACTCAGTTGTCTTTCAAAATTTAGATCAAATATAATGCCCTCAGGAATCTTTCGTTCAACAATACCTGACAACAAACTATTTTCTTGCTGTCTCAGAGAGTACATTGTTGGTAAGTTGTTAGCAGAAGGCAGGGCTTTACTAAAGAGGCAGAGAATTCCGGCAACGGCACGCTCAGAGAGAGCGTGAGTATCAGCAAGATCCATAATTTCACCGTTAAAAGATTGAGTGGAAAGTTTTGAGCCAGTGCAGATCATTTCAGCAGCCGAACTACTTCCATCATAAAACTCTGACTGTTGACTTTCATCGTTATTCGCGTTGGGACTATGCGTAAAAACTTGCGGCTCCTCTCCGTCATTATCTGATAGGCAATCAATTTTTACAGGTGTAGAGCACGGATTGACAGCGACTTCTTCAATGAAATCTTCAAAATTTAAAGATGATTCGTGCGGAATATCGTTGTCAGAAGAATCAGATGATGATGCTCTGGAGGCAGAAGAATCCGAGCACGAAAGCAATCTTACTCGGTATCGTGATCTTTTGGTTACTCGCGATTGGTAAGTCAGACCAATATCACGATGACGTTTGCGAAGTTTTTGAAGGGCTTTTTCTTCAAATTCTTCTTTTGCTAACCGTGAGTTCGAAAACCGTAAGGCTCTAATTCTTCCTGATCGGGTCCAACTTTGAATACTGCTACCTTTTCCGTGCATTTCAGTGTGCGGGCACTCACAGAACTTCCTTTCAGGGCCAAAATAATCACCACTATAAAGTACCGTTATTTCATCACCTGGAGAAATGCCAACGCTTGAAGTTACCCGAAGTCTCACTTGTGCTTGCTTTGTGTTTGCAACATAGGTAGCATTTTCGCGGCAGCTCGAATTGACAAAAGAAACTCCACCCAACATAACTTTTGAGCCCGTGTGATGGCGAATGACAGAAACATCATTCTTGCCATCAATAATTTCATTTTCCTTTATAGGCGCTAGAAAGCCAACCAAGCCAGGAATGAAATCGCCCTTCTTGAATTTTTTCCTAGCGTAAACACCAAAGCTGCAGAAACCGGTATCCCTTGTATAATTAGAAATGAGCGGTCGAAACTCTACATTTTCGAGCGACAAGACGTACGCATCCTCCATGTCTCTTTTCAACGCTTCGTATATAGTTGTATTCCTTAGAGGCAAGCCACACGTAATTTTATGCGAAATTTGATCTTCTAAGTCGATATATTTGGACGTTAGTTCGGCGTCGGCAAGCGCTAGGTCATGCCAAAAAATTGAACGACTCATGTTTGCAACTAAAAATCATAATTAAAAATCAAAATGAGTATAGATGAGATAATCGGAGAACCATTTCCATAAAAACTACGAACTTTTTAGAGCTCCTGCTATGGTCTCAAGGGCCTTTAAAATCTTTTAAAGTTTGAGGCAAAATTTTGTTCACCAGAAAATTGTATCATGAACAATTAACACCAGAATAACATTCTAAGTATTTAAAGTCGCTAGCATTTTTTGCACATAACATTGTCTGGAAGCGAAAGGCAGCTAGCACAAACAAATTGACTGCACTTCAAGCACTCTAAAAAATCAACTCTTGATAACTTGATGCTAACATTACAAACAAAGCACCTCAACGGCTCAAAAGATTGAAGTTCCGATTTTAAGTTTCTCTCTTTGAAGCCTCTCCACCATTCAACTCCAGCTTCACGACTTTTCGCCCAAGACATTGGAAACTTCAGTTCAGAAATTGTGGCTTTACAAAGTGCATATCCCAGAATCTGCTTTAGAGACCTCTTGCGTTGAGAGCACCAACCCCTTATTTCTTCAGCCATGGACTTTTCTTGGGCATCGGAGAACACCTTCTTCAGACAACCATCGTTCTTCAATTTCCGTTTCAAAGTACTCAGCGGAACACCAGTAGATCGAGCGACACACCTTGCACCATAGCCACCCTCATTGACTAAGAATAATGCCATCTCAATATCGCTGTCATTGTATGAACGGGTGGTCTTTCGTACATAGGATCTCGGCATGTTCAATCTTAAAAACGAGGAAAATGAGTTCATGAAGTAAACAGTTGCTCAAAATGAAACTCAGAGAAAAATTTGAGGTACGTTGCAAAAGTTGAAATAGGAAAAACCAGCAAAAAAAAACAATTTTTTTTATGACAGCTGAAAACTGAAAAAGATAAAACATCAGATTCTGATAAATGTTGAATACAAGAAACAAATATTTAGCAGATATAGGTCTGAAAAAGCAAGATACTACTAATGGAGAACCCTTGGAAGGAAACAATCAAATTTTAATCATATATACATATACATATATATATATATATATATATATATATATATATCAAGAGTTAAATAATTAGTTTATCGCAGCAGATGAAAAAATTGAAGCAGACTCCTGAGCTGAAAACGCTTTTGAAAAAGATTCAATTGACGAAACTCAGAGAGTAAATTATTACAGAATCAAAAATTCATAACTGTATCATAGAACAAAGCAATGACCGAAACTGTCGAAGCATTTACATGTCATCAATACGCACTGCATAATTTATTGGAGGATTCGAAACTGTTTATCGGGCCAAAAATCAGTGACACCGAATATCTATAGAACTATCGGTTACTCGGCATTTCCGTTTTTCACACATTGTAGTCCTTCGACGTTTGATAATTTTTTCAGATCTCTTCCCTTTTGATTAATAGCCCTTCTCGCCTCCTCCCATTTTCCGCTGAACCTTTCTTCCACTAAGTTTTTGATCACTATTACTTTGTCGCTGCTCAACGGCGCTCGGTTTGAAACTTTTTGCGGACTGATAATACCGTCTCGTAATTCTTCTTCGGTGAAGAATTCGCACGCCAACCTGACTCCGTACGCCCCAGGAGTTGAACCAGTTTTAAGTTTTAGCCCATTGTCTCCTCTAGCAGTCAATTTCAAATCTTTCCCTGGAGTTGAGGTGTCCTGCTTCTCAAGATTTAATTTGTTGCCACGGGCGACTTTATCGTTGTACCTCCTGACACTTTCTTGGAGTCTCTTACTTTCAGCTCTGGTTTTCTGCAGGGAAAGCTTTAGCTCTTTGGATGCAATTTCCAGATCTTTACAAACTTTTTCAAGACTTTGACTCATTTTCAGCTCTAGAATATAGCGCAAAAAGTTAGGTGCCTTAACCATATCTTGATCAGTAACTGAAATCCAAAAAGAAATAATAAAATCAACGTTCCGCTGGAAAAATGCAACAGACAAAAGTTACTGTTAATTGATACCTCGTCGAATGATTATTCAATAATAATGGTTGCAGAAAAAAGACCATTACGAACTGACGATAGGGTTTTGCGATAAAGAAAGAAACGAAAAACATAAGTCACCATTACGCAAATATATTAATGAACAAGAAAGCAGAAAAGTTTTGGCTAAAGGTTGAGTTTCATTGGCAACAAAACAAACAGTTTTGCATTAATTATACGGCACCTATCCAAATTGATACCAGCATAAAATATGGAAAGCAATTACGTAGGAACACATTTCAACTGGGGGATAGATTTTAAGATTTTTAACAGTTGGCGAGAAGTTACAAAACAGATTAATGATAATGTCAGTTGAAACGTCTTGTGGAAAGGTTATTTCATATTATTGATTGCGCAATATAGACGATCAGGAAACTAAAGATAGGGTTGAGAGTTAAAGCAGAAAGCAACACGTGAACAAATGACGAAATAGAGCAAAAGTTTTTGTTTCACAATTATGCCGGGAAAGACGCTGAGTATCATTGGAAAAAAGTACAATTCAGCTAGAAAAAGGTTATTAGTGCAACTTTCCGAAACAATGACCGATACTTAATCATCATTCGTATTGTTCTCAGATGTCGCTTCCGACACTTCCAGGTTAGGGCGAGTTTCATCCATCTCATTTGCAATCAGATCAGCATCACCAGTTTGCGAATCTCGTTTCTCATTAGCTAATATTCGTTTTTTCACTTTTTTGGAGTCGCGGGCGCAATCGTTTATAGATTTTCTTGCCAGAGACCACTGACCAGGAAACCTGTCTTCCACCATTTTCTGAATTTGTGCCATTTTTTGAGGATCTAGGGCAGCTTTCGTGGCTTTTTCGGGTTGCGCAATACCCTTGATTCGCTCATCTAGTGTGAAAAGATGTTTGAACAAATTAATGCCGTACTTTCCGGGCGTACTACCAGGTAGCTGGTTGAGAATCACACCATCAACCACAATCCTTTTGCTTTCAGTCGCATCCGGAGTTTCAGAGGCCGACTCTATTGGAGCTCCCGAACTGAGGAGCTTTCTAATGTTTCTCGAGTCCCGCCTTTGAATGCTTAAAGCTTCGGTAACTAACTTTAGAGTCTCGCAGACATTTCGAAGCGTCACCACCAAACTACCGTCATTATCCGTAGCGCTAGACTGGTCCTGGTGGCATTCAACAGTTGGCTCATTTTCCTTATCATTCAATTCATCTTCCTTTGGTTCATCTTCCTGCCGTTCATCGTCCTGCGGTTCATCTTCCTGCGGTTCATCTTCTTTTTCTTTCTCAGACAGACCCGGTTCATCGTTGTCTGATAGATTAAAAGATTCATCACTCTCCAACCGCACCACTTTTGGCTCCGGTTGACTTGAAGCCGTTCGCTTTCTCTTTGATGTGAAAAAAGATTGAATATCCTGATGTCTACTTGACGCTGATTGGGAAATTGATTTTTGTCCATCAAACTTATCAGGAGTGCTCACTTGAATCTCCGAGAACGTTAAATCCACAATTTGAGAACCTGACGCGGCATCAATTTTGTTCTCAACTTGCGTCAGAACCCTAGTTTCTGCATCTTCAGTTTCCGTAACTCCAATAAACTTAGCTTCAAATGTCCCCTCACTAAACCGCAAAGGCATTTTCTTGTTTGACTCCCCTGAAGCCGCAAACTTCAACCGATCTGCAAAGCTCAAGTCTTCTGGCCAGCACCTGTCCTTCAGTCCTATGGAATGATGTTTCCCAGTGGTAGGGAAGTAGAAATGAAAGGTCTTCGCTCTATTGTTCTCTAGAATTTTTTCATCAGTTTTTCTTCTCGATTTCAAATTCGCCTCAGCTGGGAGTTTAGAAACGACTTTTGAGTATAGTTTTGACATTTTACAACTAAAACGGTACAGAAGAAGATAAATGGAGCAACAGACAAAAGAGTATAATAGCATAAAAACATCCATATGCAGAGAAGTTTTGTCAGAACTTTTTCAAAAAATAGAATAACCTTGAAAAATCCTAGACAACTGGGCTGTTCAACACATATATTAAGCATTTCAGTCAGCCACGCAATGGGCTGCTCAATGAGCCACACAATTGGCTCTTCCTTCAGCCACAAATTGGCTGGTCAATAATTATACATTAAGCATTTCAGTCAGCCACGCAATTGGCTGTTCAATGAGCCACACAATTGGCTATTCAGTCAGCCTCAAATTGGCTGTTCAGTAATTATACATTAAGCATTTCAGTCAGCCACGCAATTGGCTGTTCAATGAGCCACACAATCGGCTCTTCATTCAGCCTCAAATTGGCTGTTCAGTAATTATACATTAAGCATTTCAGTCAGCCACGCAATTGGCTGTTCAATGAGCCACACAATCGGCTCTTCATTCAGCCACAACTTGGCTGTTCAATAAAAAAAACTAAGCATTTCAGTCAGCCACGCAATTGGCTGTTCAATGAGCCACACAATTGGCTCTTCATTCAGCCTCAAATTGGCTGTTCAGTAATTATACATTAAGCATTTCAGTCAGCCACGCAATTGGCTGTTCAATGAGCCACACAATCGGCTCTTCATTCAGCCACAACTTGGCTGTTCAATAAAAAAAACTAAGCATTTCAGTCAGCCACGCAATTGGCTGTTCAATGAGCCACACAATTGGCTCTTCAGTCAGCCTCAAATTGGCTGTTCAGTAATTATACATTAAGCATTTCAGTCAGCCACGCAATTGGCTGTTCAATGAGCCACACAATCGGCTCTTCATTCAGCCACAACTTGGCTGTTCAATAAAAAAAACTAAGCATTTCAGTCAGCCACGCAATTGGCTGTTCAATGAGCCACACAATTGGCTCTTCATTCAGCCTCAAATTGGCTGTTCAGTAATTATACATTAAGCATTTCAGTCAGCCACGCAATTGGCTGTTCAATGAGCCACACAATCGGCTCTTCATTCAGCCACAACTTGGCTGTTCAATAAAAAAAAACTAAGCATTTCAGTCAGCCACGCAATTGGCTGTTCAATGAGCCACACAATTGGCTCTTCAGTCAGCCTCAAATTGGCTGTTCAGTAATTATACATTAAGCATTTCAGTCAGCCACGCAATTGGCTGTTCAATGAGCCACACAATCGGCTCTTCATTCAGCCACAACTTGGCTGTTCAATAAAAAAACTAAGCATTTCAGTCAGCCACGCAATTGGCTGTTCAATGAGCCACACAATTGGCTCTTCATTCAGCCTCAAATTGGCTGTTCAGTAATTATACATTAAGCATTTCAGTCAGCCACGCAATTGGCTGTTCAATGAGCCACACAATTGGCTCTTCATTCAGCCTCAAATTGGCTGTTCAGTAATTATACATTAAGCATTTCAGTCAGCCACGCAATTGGCTGTTCAATGAGCCACAAATCGGCTCTTCCTTCAGCCACAACTTGGCTGTTCAATAAAAAAACTAAGCATTTCAGTCAGCCACCCAATTGGCTGTTCAATGAGCCACACAATTGGCTCTTCATTCAGCCTCAAATCGGATGTTCAGTAATTATACATTAAGCATTTCAGTCAGCCACGCAATTGGCTGTTCAATGAGCCACACAATCGGCTCTTCCTTCAGCCACAACTTGGCTGTTCAAAAAAAAACTAAGCATTTCAGTCAGCCACGCAATTGGCTGTTCAATGAGCCACACAATTGGCTCTTCATTCAGCCTCAAATTGGCTGTTCAACAATTTCAAAATCGTGATCGAAGCAGCGCCTACTTTTTTGAGAAAAACAGCACCAAAAAAAGCACGTCCGTAGGCGAGGGCGATCAAAAATCAGCCTAAGAGAAAACCTGCCTAAAAAAACTTGTACCTCTTAGCGGGGTCTTAAAGACGGAACCACTGCAAAGTTTATTTGCTCCTTGTTCAAATCACTAAGATTAACAAAGCTTCAAAATATCAAATATTAATAAACAACGTTGTGAAATAAACAACAGTAAGAGTTGAAGGTCTAAAACTTTTTCGACGACAGGGTTGAAATTTTCTTTAGCAACAACTTGCTCAAATTCTTGTAACAATTCAGGTGAACTCCATCGCTCAAGTCCTCCTGCTTGACGCTACCTGCCAGCTGAATATGTCGCTGTTTATACTTTTTCGCCAGTCTGGAATTGGCATAGTGAATTCCTTGTACGTTTGACATTCTCGGAATGATGTCGGCAATGAGACACAGTCCATTGTTAGCCTCCACAAAGTTGACCACTTCACCCATGGTTTTCATGAGCCCTTTTATGTCAGACGGGGTGGTCACAAGAGGGTCCTTTGACGAGATATCATTCCCTCCCATCATAATAACAAGAACGTCGTATCCGACGAGTTCACTTTCATAAGACTTCCAATTAGCCAATTTCTCACCTCCTCTGCCAATTATCACTATGTTTGGAGGTACGATCAGTTTCGTAACATGAGAGTCGCCAAACACGGCGATAGATAGATGACTCAAATTCATATCCAACTTGAAACAAAAAAAAGAACCAAATGAATTTGGTAAAATAGTGAACATGACACAAAATAATACTAGTACTACATGTAGTGAGAAAAAACGACCAGGCGTGGTTTAATGGAAGTCAAACATGATTAATAAAGTATATCAACACAGATCTAATGTACCCGAAATTTTGACTTAATATGCACTAAAACAGGTATGGTACATAGAAACCTCACCTACCGGCCCTAAAAAATTTACAGCATAAATTAACCCCTATAGCTTAGTACCCCTGATACCCGGGGCTGAGTGGTCCCACATTGACCCGTGGTGGTGGTCCCAGTTCACACATGGTGGCGTCCCCTGATACCCGGGGATGGGTGGTCCCATATTTACCGATGGTACGGTTTAAGCGCAACAAGCGATTCACAATGTAGATACAACAAAACTCTGGTTCTTTTTACTATTGGAGACATCTACTAATGCTAACTAATTAATCCTGATCGTCAGAAGTCCAAAAAATTTAACTCAAAGATATTTTGAAACAAAAGAAAGTATATTTTGGAAAAAAAAGTAGACCAAACTCTGTTAAACTGTATTTTGAGAGCGAAATCTGACAACGTGTTAAGTACTTCTATCTCAGACAACCTAGAACGATAATTCTTTCGGCTTTAGAACCTATTGGGACTTTCCCACTCCTACTTAGGCCCTCAATTGATTTGAATAAGTCCTTCACTATATTGACAAACACTTTGTTAAACTGTATAAAGATCGTATTTTGAGTGCGAAATCTGACAACGTGCTAAGTACTTCTATCCCAGACAACCTAATACAAAGATCCCTTGGGCTTTAGAAACTATTTGGACTTTCCCACTCCTACTTAGGCCCTCAATTGATTTGAAAAAGTCCTTCGCTATATTGAAAAACACTTTAAACTGTATAAAGATAGTATTTTGAGAGCAAAATCTGACAACGTGTTAAGTTCTTCTATCTCAGACCATCTAGAACGATAATTTCTTCTGCTTTAGAACCTATTTGGACTTTCCCACTCCTACTTAGGCGCTCAATTGATTTGAATAAGTCCTTCACTATATTGAAAAGCACTTTTAAACTATAAAGATAGTATTTTGAGAGCGAAATCTGACAACGTGTTAAGTACTTCTATCTCAGACAACCTAGAACAATAATTCTTTCGGCTTTAGAACCTATTTGGACTTTCCGACTCCTACTTAGGCCCTCAATTGATTTGAATAAGTCCTTCACTATATTGAAAAACACTTTGTTAAACTGTATAAAGATCGTATTTTGAGTGCGAAATCTGACAACGTGCTAAGTACTTCTATCTCAGACAACCTAGTACGATAATCCCTTGGGCTTTAGAACCTATTTGCACTTTCCCACTCCTACTTAGGCCCTCAAATGATTTGAATAAGTCCTTCGCTATATTGAAAAACACTTTTTGTTAAACTGTATAAAGATAGTATTTTGAGAGCGAAATCTGACAACGTGTTAAGTTCTTCTATCTCAGACCATCTAGAACGATAATTTTTTCTGCTTTAGAACCTATTTAGACTTTCCCACTCCTACTTAGGCCCTCAATTGATTTGAATAAGTCCTTCGCTATATTGAAAAACACTTTTTGTTAAACTGTATAAAGATAGTATTTTGAGAGCGAAATCTGACAACGTGTTAAGTTCTTCTATTTCAGACCATCTAGAACGATAATTCCTTCTGCTTTAGAACCTATTTGGACTTTCCCACTCCTACTTAGGCCCTCAATTGATTTGAATAAGTCCTTCGCTATATTGAAAAACACTTTTTGTTAAACTGTATAAAGATAGTATTTTGAGAGCGAAATCTGACAACGTGTTAAGTTCTTCTATTTCAGACCATCTAGAACGATAATTCCTTCTGCTTTAGAACCTATTTGGACTTTCCCACTCCTACTTAGGCCCTCAATTGATTTGAATAAGTCCTTCGCTATATTGAAAAACACTTTTTGTTAAACTGTATAAAGATAGTAATTTGAGAGCGAAATCTGACAACGTGTTAATTACGTTTTTTGTAGACCACCTAGACCGAAAATTAGCTCTTTACACCGCAGACATAACCCACTCAGTGGGTGCACACCGGACTCAAACAATTGCTTTGCCTCACCACAGGAGGCTGAAGAGCACTCGGTGAGTGCTGACACACGACTAAAAAAATTGCAGAAACACAAACACACCGAAACGCAACGAAAGACGCCCGAAAAACTCGCCCGCACCGCACGTACGTCCCCATCATGAGGTGCACCGAAGCCCAGAAGTGGGGGGGAGCCGACTAACCGGCGTCTCAACGGGACAGGGGGGGGGTGCTCCCCATGGGGCGAAACGCCCTCACCTTAGAATAATAGTATACATAAGTAATAAGAGGAGAGAAGATCAACCCCTCAACCAATATGGGTGAAAATTGGAGTACAGTTTACCCACAATAAAAGGGGGCTACAGTGCTTATACTGGTACCCCAAAACAACAATTTTAACAAACTTCCAAAAGAGATTACTGAATTTTGGGCATATATTCATGGTGGTTGGGGGGGTCACTTGCAGAGTGAAAATTGACCCCCTAGATCTCGAAAAACCTTATACAAAATATATATGAGGAGATTCCCCATTACAAATGGAGTTCAATGAGCCTATTCCTGCAGTCAAAGTCATTAATTTCAACATTTCACATGTAGAAACGTGAAACGTACCAGTCACTAAAAGGTCAAAATGACCGTATGTGTCGAGGACAATTTCTCAAAAACGGCTGAAAGAAACAAAACGCCATTTACAGGGATTCAAGTACTGCTCAAGCTGAGTTCAAATCAAAAGACAGATCAAAAATCGGTTCACTCTACGAGGAGATATTCCAACATCAAGGTACCGTACCAAATGACCAAAATGACCCAAATTTCGGTGCTGTTTCTGTACTAAAACCACATTATAACATTATAACCACTCGTTATAACCAGTGATTTATAACCACACAAGCCACATTTAGTGTGTCAAGGTGACCGACGACATGACCAGAGACGAATAATATAGTTTAATATCGTATTCATGGTAGGTTTCTCTCCTCATGGGGGTCAATCTAGGTCAAGTTTACTGGCCAATTTCTCGAAAACGGCTGAACAAAAACAAACGCCCTTAATACTGTTTGTAGCACTGCTTGAGATACGCATCATATCAAAAAATGAACCCAATCGGTGCACTCTTCGAGGAGTTATGGCAAAAAGAAGGTACCGTACCAAATGACCATGGAGGAGAGATACACCACCTCCAGAGCTAAAATTGAACACCTAAACCACAGAAAATGATATATAAAGTATATATATTCGGAATCTGCATTAGACGGGCTATTCAAAACACTAATTTTCCAAAACACAGTTCAAAGCTTCAAGGCGACAAAACGGTGTCAACGGTGACACCCGCTGGTGTCAACCTCTTCTGGGGGCTAAAACGAGGGCAAGTTTACTGGCCAATTTCTCTAAAACGGCTGAACAAAAATAAACGCCCTTAGTACAGTTTGTAGCACTGCTTGAGATACGCATCATATTAAAAAATGAACCCAATCGGTGCATTTTTCGAGGAGTTATAGCAAAAATAAGGTACCGTACCAACTGACCCCAGAAGAGGGGTACTCCATATTCGGAGCTAAAATTGACCTTCTGAACTACATAAAATGGGGTGTAAAATATATATGGTGACAAGCAGCATTATCAGGCGAGTCTAACGAACTAACTATCGAGTCTAAATGGGCTATTTTTAGTGGTCTAACATGTAGGTACAGCAGAAGTACCGGACACGAATAGGTCAAAATGGAGGTATGTGTCCCGGCCAATTTCTCGAAAACGGCTGAAAGAAACAAAACGCTATTTACAGGGATTCAAGTACGGCTCAAGCTGAGTTCAAATCAACAAACAAATCAAAAATCGGTTCACTCTACGAGGAGATATTCCAACATAAAGGTGCCGTACCAAATGAGCAAATAGGACAGGTACTGCTCATGTAACGCTAAAATTGACCATCTGGACTCCATAAAACTGCATACAAAATATATATGGGGAGACTCCCCACTAACTGAGGATTCTAAAACACTAACATTTATTGGGTAAATCGGGTGTTTTCTTGTACCGAAATTTGGGTCATCCCGAATAGCCCAAAATTTCGACCCATTTCAACTTTGAACACTAATAACTTTTTGATTAGGCCGATTTGAGAAACCAACCAAACACTGCAATCCAGAGGGGTTCAGTGCCAACAAAATGCGACCACTCCCGTTTAATTTGGTCCAGTACTTTAGCAGATATTAACAAAATACTGTTCTGTACCCCATTTTTTGGGCTAAAATCGAAGCCCAAGATCTCCGGAACCGACGTAAAACAACGTGAAACAGCGTTGCCGGCGTATTTGTGGGTGTAATTCTGGTCCACTTCCACGTTTTAGGTCACGGCACACCTTCATGGTGAGGTGGGAAAAAATTTCCCACCTCACCATGAAGGTTATGATGTTTTGTGTGTTTTGACATAAAACAACATCCACAAAAATTTGATTAAATCGTGAAAAAAGAAAAATTGTTGAGTTAACCCCATTAATTGATACAAATAGCTTCAGGAACCTAAATACTGTCCAGAAAACACAAAAAGCACGCCCAAAACTTGTTCAATTGCAAGAAAACACCACTTGACTCATTCATTTGGTCAAATGACCGATTTTGATTACCATATTTCAAGTTTCGCTTAAATAAACCATCGAAACTTATGAAAAAATAGTACGATATGTAATAGGGATACTCCTCAGCTAATGAGCAGTCCAAAACACTATAATACTAATCTTGACACAAAAATTTCAACCTTATGTCACCGCCGAAATAGCCGAAAATGGCCGATAATCGAGGTTCGTCGCTTACAGGGCAGAAATTGACCCACTCAACTCCATAAAACCATATAGAAAATATATATGGGGATACTCATCACTATCAGCGAAATCCAACAAACTTATATATGTGGGGATACTAAGGTATTTTGAGATATCCATTATTGGGGACTCCAATTTCACCTAAAGTGGTGACTTTTTTCAAATTTAACAATCAAAAACTTTTTTTTTACCAAGACCAATTAGGGTGAAAAATTATTGGAGGAGCTCGACAATTAGAATACCAACACAATGAGCCTATGCTGGTAGAATTCTGCAAAGCAGTTGCCTACTTATAAACAAAACAACTAATTGTACCTCTGTCAATCTGAATCTGAAAGACTTTAAAAAAATGGAAGCTACATGAGGACCCTAGGTCGTTACTGCTTCTTTATTAGTGTAATTCAATTTTCCAGAGTTTTATTTTATGCAGTAAGAATAGTTTTTGATTTAATACGTAAGAAAGAGAGATTGCAATCAAGTTGATCCACTTTAAAGCCACTGCGATTCCTAATGTTATCATTTGAAGAAATTAAAGTCTCTTTAAACCGTTTTTTCTGAAACCTCAGTACTGATATTCACTTCAGAAACTCCCAATGGTTCCTAAATAACTTGTTTGATCCAGTATTATTAGTAGGGCTGAAGTGTGGGAAACTTTTATATTAAACTTAACCAAAACTTTGCGAAACTTAATAAACGGCAGGAAAGAGTTCCATAAATGTTTGTTTTGGCTTCTATAATTTGTAGAGTGCCCTGTTTCGGAAACATGTACCTAAAATAACAAACAAATTCCAGTTTTCGAAGGACCGGGGTTTTGAAGCAGTGCTCATGTCGGAAAATGGTACTATTTCGAATTAAAAAGAAAATCAATCTGATTCTGAAAGTCTTTAAAGAAATGGAAGCTGAATGTTGACCATATGTCGTTACCGTTTCTATATTTGTGTAATCCAGTTTTCTAGAGGTCTATTTTATTCAGGAACTCTTGGTTTTGATATAATATTTAAGGAAGAGAGATTGGATTCAAGTTGATCCACTTTAAAACCTCTGCGTTTCCTTTTGTTATGATTTTAAAAAATTAAAGTTTCTTTAACCTGTTTGTTTGAAACCTCAGTATTGAAATTAACTTCAGAAACCCCTAATGGTTCACAAAATACTTGTTCAATCTAGAAATATCAGTAAGGCTGAAGAGTGGGAGACATTTATATTCAACTTAACCGTTACTTTGCGAAACTTAATAAACGGCAGGAAATCGTTTAAAGAAATGGGAGCTAAATGAGGACCATATGTCGTTACCGTTTCTAAAAATGTGTATTCCAGTTTTGCAGAGATCTATTTTCTGCAGGAAAAGTATTTTTTGATTTACTATATAAGTAAGAGAGATTGGATTCAAGTTGATCCACCTTAAAACCACTGCGTTTCCTGTTGTTAGGATTTTAAAAAACTAAAGTTTCTTGAAACAGTTTTTGTGGAAACTTCAGTATTGATATTTACTTTAGAAACTCCGAAACGTTCCTTATTTACTGGTTTCATCTAGAAACATCAGTTGGGCTGAAGAGTGGGAAACTTTTATATTAAACTTAACCGTAACTTTGCGAAATTTATCAAACGCAGGAAGTAGTTTCCTAAATATTTGTTTTGTCCTTTAAAATTTGTAGAGAGCCCTCTTTCAGAAAACTGGTTCCGAAAATTAAAAGACTAACTTCACTTCGACAGACAGGGTTTTGAAGCAGTGCTAATGTTTGAAAATGGAATTAGTTCGAATTAAAAGGAATATCAATCTGATTCTAAAAGACTTTAAAGAAATGAAAGCTAAATGAGGACCATATGTCCTTACCGTTTCTATATTTGTGTAATCCAGTTCTACAGAGATCTATTTTATGCAGGAATACTAATTTTTGATTTACTATATAAGGAAGAGAGATTGGATTCAAGTTGATCCACTTTAAAACCACTGCGTTTCCTGTTAGTATGATTTTAAAAAATTTAAGTTTATTCAATCCGTTTGTTTGAAACGTCAGTTTTGATATTGTTTTCAGATTCCCCATCGTTCCCAAATTACGTGTTCAATCTAGAAACATCAGTAGGGCTGAAGAGTGGGAGACCTTTATATTAAAAATAACCGTTACTTTGCGAAACTTAATAAATGGCAGGAAATCCTTTTAAGAAATGGGAGCTAAATGAGGACCATATGTCGTTACCGTTTCTATAATTGTGTAATACAGTTCTACAGGGATGTAATTTCTGCAAGAAAAAAGTTTTTGATTTACTATATAAGGAAGAGGAATTGGATTCAAGTTGACCCACTTTAAAACCACTGCGTTTCCTGTTGTTATGATTTTAAAAAATTAAAGTTTATTCAAACCGTTTCTTTTAAACTTCTTTATTGATAATCACTATAAAAATCCTAAACAGTTCCTTATTTACTTGTTTGATCTAGAAACATCAGTAGAGCTGAAGAGTGGGAAACTTTTATATTAAACTTAACCGTAACTTTGCGAAACTTAACAAACGCAGGAAATAGTTTCATAAATGTTTGTTTTGTCCACTAAAAACTGTAGAGAGCCCAGTTTCGGAAACATGTACCTAAATTTTAGACTTACTTACCTAAAAATTTGACTTACGGAGTTTTGAAGCGGAGCTTATAATGGAAAATGGAATTAGTTTGATTTAAAAAGAATATCAATTTGATTCTTAAAGTCTTTAGAGAAATGGAAGCTAAATGAGGACCATATGTCGTTTTCGTTTATAAAGTTTGTATTTGTATTGCCTTTGTTTACTGCTAATTTTTTTTTGTTTTACTGCTGAATACAAAAAAGGTGTTTTCAGGTAACCACACCTGAACTTGTTCAGGCGCAAATTTATCTGAAATACAGTTCAGGTGTATTTCAGGTGCTTTTACACCTGAACTTCACCTGAAGTTCTAGTCACCTGAACTTTTTTAGTGTTTACAAGTTTTATCTTGGTTGAGGTAAAATTCCTACTCGGAAATATCCCATATCCTATTAGAAAACGGAAAAAAAAACAAGCGAAAAAACTTTCCTAGCAGGAAATTCAGGAAAAAAAGAAATTGTAATATTTCCTACTAGGATTTGCGAGAAAAGCAGGCGAAAAATTTTTTTCCGAGCAGGAAATTGCGGAAAAGCGGGTAAACGATTTTTCCGAGCCGGAAATTACGGAAAAGCGGGTGAAAGTTTTTTTTCCGAGCAGGAAATTACGGAAAAGCGGGTTTTAGTAAGATAATCAGGAATCCTAGTGAGATTAGTAGGAATCGTTGCACCGGGTAAAGATAGAGTTAAGTATATTCACAACAATCAAGCAAGAAACCCCTTAATTATTCACTTGATTGTAATTCATTGAACAAATATTAAGCTGATTACTACATAGTTTTTACCAAATAAAGTATTTTGAAAAAGGTATATTTTGTCTGGGATTTTGTCTGAAAAAGGTATATTTTGTCTGGGACTATTTTGTCTGCCTTTATTGGACTATTTTGTCTGGGACTGTTTTGTCTGGGAATACTTTGCACTTTGGGACTGTTTTGTCTGGTACTGTTTTGTCTGTGACTGTTTTGCCCGGACACGGTTGCATCATTAACAAAAGTGACGCAAAGTAAAAGTTGCTGCCGAGAGATTATCATGGTTGTCCTTGAATAACCAAATATACACTAGTTTGGAATAAAAACTACCAATTCTCACCAATGCTGGCGTACTCTGGAGTGATTGAGTAAACTCCCGGCGTGTCAATTTGGTTATTAGAAACTTCGAGTTCGAATCCGCTTATGAAGTGATCTAGAGGAGCGTCATCAGTCTTTTCCAATGTTCGAGCTCCCACTGTACTACAGCCGCTAGAGGTATCTGGTGGACCCAAACAATCTCCGATGTTAGTGTTGTTGATGTCCCTAGGGGAAAATATCTCTTTGACATTATTGGAATCTATTCTGTCCCCCCCCGCCCCCAGTGTTTTTTATGACCCCCATACTTACAAATTAAATTTTTATGACCCCCATACAAAGTTGTTATATAGCACCTTACTATGTAAAAAATAACACGTGCGGCGGGGGGGGGTCGTAAAAAATTTATGCTCACTAAGCTGGGGGGGGGGGGCGGGGGGACAGAATAGATCCCATTATTGGTATGATACTGACGAGAATTATCATACTAGCCAAGACCGGGTGGATATTTTGCTATATCGTCCAAAATTTCGGAGGAAATTTTTTCCAGTCAATTTTGGCCTGCAAGATTCTGCCAAAATGTTGCAGGATATGTTGCAATATAACCAACCATTCGAAGTAGTCTCTGGCAATGATTTAATTAGATCTTTATTCAGTTCCTTTAAGTGGTTCCGTAATTATTTTCAACTAGTGTAATTAATTTTGGATCTATTATGCTTTGCCCCCCACCCGCTATAATTTTTACGCCTTCCCCGTTACAATTTATATGTTGTTATAGCACGTTAAACAGCATGTTACAAAATAGCACGTGCGCATGGGGGAGTAAAAATATAAACTCACTAAGGTGGGGGGGGGGGGGGGCAAAACAGAATAGATCCGTGTAATTTTTAACAATCACCCAAGAATTTCAAAAATTATTTTCAATTGGTTGGTTGAGCTAATATCTTTCAAGTTTTCATTAGGCTATTTATCACCCTAGATATCTTAAATACCCTAGTTTAAGCGTAATGTTAAATTTGCAAAGATTTTTAAAGAAATTTGCAAATTTTTTAAATTAATGCATTAATTTTACAAATATTTGCAAACACGGCTGAATATTTTTTGTCCCTAATTGTCAGTAGTTGTTCCTGTAGGGTGATTTGGGCACACATATCGTTTACAAGGCGTAGTTTAAACATTTTTCAATTGAATTAAGCAATCTCAGAGAAATGGTTAGGAAAATAACCCACATTGCTAAAGTAAGTATAGCTCGACCGGAACGAACTCGTCCGATCGTTTGCATAAATTTTTGCAAACTTGACATCTTTTTTGCAAAATTTTGCAAATTTGATCTTGCGAAGAGATAATTTGCAAATTTTAATAAATTTGGCTTTATCGAGCAAATTATTGCAAATATTTGCTACAAATTTGTTATTTGTTTTGAACTAGGGTATGAACGAACTTGAACTGAATTCTTCCAAGTCGGCCACTCAGTCGGTCATAGTCAAATCCAGCTGGGAGAGCTGCCTCCTCCTCAAAGTCAACATATTGAAGAACGTATCCAGTCTTATTAGAGTCAGTCTCCTGGTCACCCGCGAGTTCAAAAGAGATGTTGCCTCCATCCGCGTCTTTGTAGTAGACTTTGAACCCTACCAAGTAGTGGTCGGACCCGTTTAAGTAATACACTTCCACCCTTTTGATAAATCTGAAAAATGAGCGGTATTTTGAACGGATGAAACACATATGTAGCAGTAGAAATACTGGATGTAATCCTCCAACCATTCAGAGACTGAGAAGACACTATTCTCTTTAAAATAGCGCTAACTCAACTGACTGTAGTCTATTAGAGTAGTTGCACGATGTGTAACTCCGTGATAACTCTATAATTGAAGTATACCTACAGCGTTTTACAGAGTTGGTTAGTCTGAGAGATATAGATAAGCCTACTTCTTGCGCAGAAATAAGTAGCCCTAGCTCTTTATACCTTAAGGCTGTAAAAGGAGCCCACCTTGGGTCTGCCTTACACAATGGGTTGCTTGTTGACCAGCAAGAAAAAACAAACAACCCGATTCAACAACGTAATGCAGCCATGTGGTAAGCGAAAATTTTTCCAGAATTGATTTACCACTCACCCCCCCCCCCAACCCCCCCCCCCCCCAACAATACAAACGTTGTTGCTAGAATAATTGAATTCGTGGGCACTATAATCTATCAATCCCAGTAAAATGGTAGTGAGCGTTATAAATAAATACATTAAAACTGCAAATTATGATAGAAACAAAATTTTAGCCTGAGGTCCCAGAGCGGAAGTCGATATCTCCAGACCAAATTAAACGCACAATGAGCAGTCATGCGTTAAACATTGCAGGGTCCAGAAAAAAATTAATGAGCGCACGAACATCTGGAAATAGGTAACTTTAAACGCACAGAAGTCTCAACTTGTAACAGTTTAGCGTAACATATTTGCATTCATGGTAGATTCAACACTCTTATTACGACGCTCTATCAAAAGAAAACTTTCTGCAAAACCTCAGCTCGCTTGAGCTCAAAAAGGCGAAATCTTAGACACAGAAAGAATTGCATAAAATATTTTGTTTTTCACCGGACACTTTTTATTTCTAAAACTACAGAACATTGCTGAAATGGCAAACAAAATGTCGATTTAGCAACGGCTAGTTTTTTTTACACTCAAAATTTGTTCACCCCAATTTTCATCTAATTATGTACCAACTAACAAGGCCGTACATCTCAAAAACTTTAAGATGTCTATGCTTGAAGTGATTGCATTTATGGTTTACAACTTATACTTATTGAATCGCAAATAAAGTCGGACGCGCTAAAGTCTGGTGAACGCAAATATGGGCTGGAAATGAGCGCAAGAAAATTTTGACATTTTCATTTATGAGCGCAGAAGAACGCCCAAAATGTTTTGAAGGCACGTAAGACTAATTAACGCACGGCATTTTGGACTCGAACCCACGAAAGTCTTGTCAAACTCACTTTTGAGCAAAAAAAACTCCGAAAAGTTCTAATTGCCGTAAAATCTTCCCGCAACGAATTTTCCCGCAATTAATACTTCTCAAGTGAATTAAACGTCTTGAATTGACAAATAAGAACTAATGACTTCTAATCTCATGTCTTAGTAAATTCTTGGCCAAGACTTGCCAAGTCTTGAGTAATCTCTTGACCAACACTAGCTAAGTCGCGATTATTTTCGCAGTTAAAAATTAAAGTAGAACTTTAAAAAGAAATTATTGAAGTTTATTACATATCAAAATTTGCGAACAATGCTGAAATTTTTTAACGAGACATTGGCCAATCTGACCAAGCTAATTCTGAGTTGAGCAACACTAAATGTCCCATATATTCACTACGAAACCAAAGTTTTTTCAATGGGAGGAAAAAAGTGACAATAATTCTCTATCAAGTGAATTGCGTGGAACTGCTTGCGTTTCTCACCTTGCGTTTCTCATGTGCTTTTCTCACCTTGCAGAGTTTTTAAGCAATTGCCACTGTAAATGGTGGCCTTATTCTTTTGTTACGATACGAAAACAATCCAAGACTTGCACAAGACTTGTCAAGTCTGGGCAAAGACTTGCTCGCGGCGTGATCAAGATTTGTTATTTCTTGGCCAAGACTGGCTCAACACTGGTCAATTCTTGTTC